>NC_140182.1:68449020-68679020 GCF_963971535.1 Notolepis coatsorum
AGCGGCATTTTGTGAGAGAGAGAGAGAGAGAGAGAGAGAGAGAGAGAGAGAGAGAGAGAGAGAGAGAGAGGTGTCCAGCCAAGGGAACTCGTGGTCAGCAGACAAATCTCCATCCAGTAGAAATGTCATGCAGTTGCATCAGCCTTAGTAAACATTAATTATGGGTCCAACCTTGTTTACTCATCCCTAGACCCCACGCAGGCAGCTGTGTCTATTTGCCAAGAGGATTGGATCTTCCGTGTCACTATATTTTGGATATATGCCTGTGCTATTGACTTTGTGTGTATTTTAGGCCCCCCCCCCCCCCCCCCCCCCCCCACACCAAAAATATTACGTTATATTAACGCTAAACGAGTCGAAACAATCACAGATGTTAACACGCTCCGGTAGAACCACAGGAATATATACAACTTAAAAAGATAGAAGAGTTTTTATGTGCAGAGTCACATTAAAGTGCCTAGTTTTTTTTATTTTTCCACGAGAGGAGTTGAGTCGTGGTCACCTGCCTTTTGTTGTAGACATGTGTCTGGCTGTTTCACCCGCCACCCGCCACCCGCCACCCCCCCCCCGCCACCCCCCCCCCCCCCTCCCTCCCACCATGCAGCTGACCTTGTGCAGCCTTTCCAGGCCAAAGACTTGATGAGTGTTTTTTCAGCCCATCCCCCAACATCCCTCGGCATGTGCAGTGCACATCCGCTCCGTCATTAAACCCTCCACCCGTGGCTTTAGGACCGGGCCATATGGTGTGGCTAGTGGAGTGTTGCGGGAGAGGCTTGGCTTTGGTCATAATCTGATGAGTCTTTCTCAGAAATACAGCGGGCTCGCTATGATGACATCACCGCCACCAATCAGCCGGACGGGGGCTCCGCGCCATCGTGTGTGTGTGTTTTTATATATACACGACGATTGTGAGCGCACGCGGTACATGCGTGTTACATGCGCGTCGTGTACATTTATGGCAGGTTTTGCACAAGGAAAGAGACTACATGAAAGAGAGATCCTCTGTGTTACTAATAATAGGAGAAGAAATAATTGCTACATTCTCAAACAACCGCACTTGTTTGGTTGTAATATTGTATATATATGCACTGTATGGATTTATGTAGTATATATTTTTTTGTGGTATATATATAAATATATATATTTATTACATATATTTTTTTATTTGTATATATATATATATATATATATATATATATATATATATATATATATATATATATATATATATACTATAATTATGTTCTTTTTTATGGTTCAGTATGGTCCCTATTATTATCCTAATTATCCGGCCATAGAGACTCATTACAATGTTATGATGTTATGTTTATAACATCAGTGGCCAGGGGTAGGAGAGCATATAAGATGATTTAATAGAAGACCCCGGTGCCTTGTGGAGGATGAAAGGTTGCCCTTGTGTCGTTAAAGGGCATGTCCAATAGCTGCCCGGACAATAGCTGCCGGTTTCACAGTGAAGACATGACCAGTTGTCGTGCGGCGTGCTTAGTATTCAGCAAGCAGAGCGTATCACACACAAAGATAAAAAGAGGGTTTTTCCGCGGCTCCACGCAATCCAAAAGAAGCTATCAAGCCCCTGACATAAATGTGAATGGATATAGCTGATGTTGAGGAGATGTTATCAGTATCCACTTGCTGAATCCTTGTGTAAAGCAAGACATGGCAAGGCGTGCGCTCTTGTATGGCCTGGGAGAAAACATTGCAAATAAGAGCCGTAGTATGTCGAGTTATGATGTGCATTTGAATGTGTGTGTATGGAGGGAGGGAGGGAGGGGGGAGAGGCAGGGAGAGAGTTTGTTATATAATGCTCTGGGCCAGTTCTTGATGGTTATAAGTCACGTTGGACTATCGTCTTTGGACAGAAACGCTTGTCGAAACAGACTCTGTTCAGACGGGTGTTTTCACACAGGGCAGCAGTTTACAGTGCGGTGCCTGTGACTACTCACCCATTATGTGAACAGGCTTTTTTTATCTGCAGTAATGTTGCTCCGTTTGTACTGACCTACTGACCCAAAAAAAGAAAAAAGGTAGAACAACCAAATGTGCTCCCAAAACATAAGCTCTTCTCCAGCGGGGTGAATTGAACAACAATGTGATATTTTGTGACCAAATGTCCACTCGTAATCCGTAATGTATATATTGTATATATAAATCCAGTGAACCGAATGGGTTACAGTAGGCCTACGCTATATGGAACAAAAGGCTGCGATTGTTCTGTGGTTATTTTGACATGTAGCCCGATAGTTGATTTAGCAAAAAGCGTAGTGATGACATGGTAACTTTCCCATGTGGAATATAGATGATTTGGTAACATTTTACAAGTAGAACATTTACAAGTCTCTTGGTCCTCGCTCCACAATGGTGGAACGAACTTCCCACCAGTCAGGACAGCTGAGAACCCGCCCAAATGTTCCCACCGTCGACTAGAAACACTCCTCAAACATTATCTGAAATAAAAAACGAAACTAAAACTATTATGCACTCTGCTACTAAGGAATCTACCTCGCCTATATTACTATCTACAATGCTAATAGTCTACTCTATACTACTATGCATTCAAGACTGTAACACTCAAGTTTCACACTGTTTGATGAACAATGTTACTCACCCTTAGCTGCCAGCATTGTACCCTTCTGCTGACTTGTTGTATAGAACTTGTACTTTGGATAAAATCATTCTTGTACTTTGGATAAAAGCATTCCGCTAAGATATAAATGACTCAAATGTAAATGTAAAAATGTATTTATTTTTGCTGCTGTTGGACAGAATCAAATGTTTCATCTGCAATAGATAGATATAGATAGATGCCACACATAGGATATGACCACTGAGAGAGACTTGGGGAAACAAGTGATAAAAACCTGGTAAATAGTGCTGTATCCATTAGTGGCCCCTACAGATTATAGCCGGTGGAACGGACAAACTCACAAGGCGTCAGTTTAATGACAAAAATTTAGAATATTCATGATCCGGTAACTTTTACCACGTTGAATACTCGTGATTTGAGCAACTTCTCCAAAGTTGGTCCTCGCATGGAGTCGCCCTGCATCCATTCATCTTCCCACCGCTCTGTTGTTGATCTACAACCTCCACCTCCACACGGAGAGAAAACACACCAGCATTTCCACTAATAGGCCATGAGGCCTCTTGACTTTCTCATTTAGCTCTTCTGTGTATGTGAAGGCATAAGGGAGCAGCGTGGGGGGGGTGATGTAGGGGCCTTTAGTAGTAATTTAACCAGACTCAAGTGTATTGCAGATGGGAATTATTAATTTGTATCTGCTTTGCCTCAGCTCTACCACTTACCGAAGGGGTGGGGGGATGGGGTGTCATTCTATTCAATTTTAGTGTGTTTCTGAAGTCCCTGGGCCTGAGCACAGCCTGGGTCCCGGGTCGTGAGTGTTAAATGTCAGGCCTTGTAGTAAGCTGTCAAAGAGCAGAATAGCGGCCGGATGATTGATGACTGCAGAGCCTGAAACCAAAACCCCCCAATTGCAAATGCTACCTTGCGTCAGTCTCCGTACCCCCCACCACCTCCTCAGTCCTGATACTTGTTCACTATTCAAGGGCAGCTCTCTCTCTCTCTCTCTCTCTCTCTCTCTCTCACTCTCTCTCTCTCTCTCTCTCTCTCTCTCTCTCTCTCTCACACACACACACACACACACACACACACACACACACACACACACACACACACACACACACACACACACACACACACACACACACACACACACACACACACACACACTGATGATCCACCATGCTAGCATCACATCATGACTTCTCTAACCAGCCAGTGGTTATTTTGCATGGATCTAGGCACGTCCCCTGTCAGGCCTCCGCGCGTTTAATCCCACTAAAAGGAGGAGGAGGAGGGGGGTGGGAGGAGGAGGAGGGGGGGGGGGGATCGGGGGGTGGAAGGGGGGTAAAGAAAGTGAGCCACTGTTTTCCCTCGGTCCCTTCCCTCATTTTGGCTGGTTATGCAGTAGTTTTTGACACTGACATTTGCAGTAATGTTGTGTGTGTGGTGTGTGCATGCATGTGCACATGTGCGTGTGTGTGTGTGTGTGTTCACCCATGTGTGTGTGTGTGTGTGTGTGTGTGTGTGTGTGTGTGTGTGTGTGTGTGTGTGTGTGTGTGTGTGTGTGTGTGTGTGTGTGTGTGTGTGTGTGTGTGTGTGTGTGTGTGTGTGTGTGTGGATGAACGGGGGTGGGGGTGCGGATGAGTTACAGAATAACGTTGAGCTCTCGGATATGATGACAAGATTATTAATGACTCAGGCTGGAGCGTACCTGGCCCCATGCATATTCATGGTACAGATGGGCGGCTGGCTGTGAAAAGTTTGCGGCTGTCTGCTAGAGGTCAGCCGGTCTCAACATCATCATATCTTGTCAGCCCTTTGTAAAAAAATTTAAAAAAATAAAAAGGAAACAGATCAGTGTGAATAAATCCTATTAGGAGTTTGAGATCATGTCCGTCCCTTTGGATAATCTAATGCCGGACGGATTTATTTTTTTAATGATGGTGTTTATACAAAATGATGGTATTTATACGATATAGACCTCGCGCCTGATCCTATACAGTCTGAAAATAAAAACACAGATGTACAGTATACAATGGACTGACGTGTGATGATTGATTATTTTATTTCTGTGTCACGCACTAAAAGTATGCAAGTACCTTGTGTGTGAAATACTGTTGCAGTGCTCCGTTATTACATTACACATTACATTTGGGGTGTAAAAAGTACCCAGAAATGATACTTAAGTGAAAGTATGGGTACCGTCTCAAAATCGTACTCAAGTACAAGTCAGAGTATCTGGCTAAAAACACACTTGAGTAAAAATCTAAAAGTTTCTACTTTTAAATGTACTTAAGTACTAAAAAGTAAAAGTAAAAACTTGTTTTCAGACTGTATTCTTCTGATAGCAGGTGTTTAATCAAACAAACAAATATACTAATTAAAATGGTTGGACCTGCGAGATTTATACTTGTATTTGGAGGTCTGCATTTTAAATGTAAGGAGTAAAAAGTACTATTCTTTTCTCTGAAATGTAATTGAGTAAAAGTACAAGTATACAAACCTAATAATACTCTTGAGTAAAGTACAAATCCCCAAAAACAGTACTTAAGTATTGGAACGAAGTACAATTACTCAAGTACTTTACACCCCTGCATTTCATTAACTAAATACAGATGACATAAATATACAGATTACAGCTTAGTCTTAAACTAAGTATTCTGCCTTCTTTCCCAAGCTTGGCAAATAAAATCTGCAAAAAAAAAAAAAAGATATATGCGACATATCTTTTGGGTTGGTAGGTCACCATGAACAGAGCAACACATAAGATGTAAATTTTTACATGTACATTTTGTCATTTAGCTGACGCTTTTGTCCAAGCGATTTACAAGTTCTGTACGACTTGTGGAGCAAGGACCGAGAATAGGCGGCTTCCCTTTGACATCAGATGGTTTTATATTCACGTTTATTTGGAAAAAATACCTCGAAAATACTCTCGTGTGCACGTTTTGCTCTCGTGAGGTAGGTGCATGCGCGGAGGCGGCCCCCGGGGAATGTAATACAGTGCGGCGGGCTCCCCTGCATGCCAGACCGTGACAGCTTTAACAAGGAGCAATCCTGATGGAGATATCTCTGGTGAACACAGAAAGTGATCAAAGTCTGTCATGGAGGTACAATAGTTCCATTTGTCCTCGCTTGGCAGGGACACACACCCCCGTCCACCGCATGGTTAATCAGAGACTCCCTCATATCATCTTCATCAGGGTCACGCCTGTGGTCTGGAGAGGGAGAGAGAGAGAGAGAGAGAGAGAGAGAGAGAGAGGAGAGAGAGAGAGAGAGAGAGAGAGGAGAGAGAGAGAGAGAGAGGAGAGAGAAAGAGAGAGAGAGAGAGAGAGAGAGAGAGAGATAGCGAGAGAGAGAGAGAGAGAGAGAGAGAGAGAGAGAGAGAGAGAGAGAGAGAGAGAATTGTGCTCACATTTCTTGTTCTTTCTCTCTCTCTTCACCACCAGGTCACTTGTGTCCCAGATCCTATCTGCTCTCCGACCGCCTGCCCATTAAGCGGCTTCAAGAAGATCCTTTTTCAAACCCGCCGACACACTATAATTACAATTCATAGCGGTTTTATTTAGGCGTAACAACAGAGGAAGGATAGGCTACGGGGTGTAGGGTTAGGTACCGAACTCAGTACTTTAAGGGTACCCGACCGAACATCGGTACTACCGAGTACCGATTTCACACAACATTTTGGTACCTTTACATACACAGAGTGTATAATATTACTAGACAAGAAGGAGCCTTTTCGACAATATATATATATATATTACTGTCCCGTCTCTTGGGTCTTTGGAAAGACCAGATGAGGTCAGAGGAGTTTGATAATATTTACTGAGGATGGCCAGATAATGTTGATATTTAAACATAATAACATAATACAATGATCATGTGATTTATTTTGTGTGGTGTGTTACAACAATAAATATCAAAATGCTCTATATAAATAACAAAATGTTGAAATTGAGAAGTTTGGACTTTTTTACAGAAATATAATTTCTTGTTATGACAGAGAGAGTTAAGTACCGAAAAAAGGTACCGCCGGGTAGGCTACCGATACTGAATTCCAGGAACTGTTCCTCGTACTGGTTCAAATGCGAACGGTACCCGACTCTAACGGAGTGCAAAGCTGTGAAATCAGCAGCGGATAACGACCCTTTAAGGCACATGATACCGCTAGACGCGCCAGTCTCCCGGTTCTCTGCCGGTAAAGCGAGCGATCATTTCACTTACCCGCGAACATAGCCACCGCCTTCCTGGAGCATGGAAGCTATGAAATCACAGCCTCGGAACAGCACAACACCTGCCAATCTGACCCACGGTGACAAGTCGCGCTCTTTTCTCCCACATTAATAAGACAGATAAACATAAAGCTAAATACCAGGCCATGGTCTGTTAAGTTTTATGTGGTTAAGAATGATTGGCTTTTTGCTTCACTACACCAGAGGGATCAAAGTACCTGCTCAGGATATCAGAGCCCCCGTTTTCCCTGTGGAAATTCTCCTATGTTCCCTTTAACTCCAATGCATATATAATTGTCACGGCTACCTCCCAGAGCTATCTACAACCCCTGGCGGACGTGTCACATGCAATATTGTGTGATATGTATTTAAGCAGAGCATGGTTAAACACGCCTTGTCAGGGGACTGCAGTTGGGACTGTTTCACTTTATAAGCGACTCCCTACCTATTGTAGGCGAGCTGTTTCTGATGCATTAGGTTTTAAAGCTCTGAAATCCCTGGGCACAATAAATTCTGTTGCTTTACAGCGGCGCTGCGCAGGAAGCTCCGTGTAGTCGCTGTGTGTAGCAGGTCCGAAGATAAGGTAGCCACATAAAATGAAGTACTGCAGTAAAGTAAATGATAAACAGTGTTAACTTTTGTTTTTATGGACGGTAAATAGATCGGCTGTTCTAATACGTCTGGCACCTCTGAACTGAAGGTCTACTATGTTTTGTAAATATTACCTCTTTTACCACATACGTCGGCTTAATATTCATCATGGAACTTGTGTATTTGTTGAGATGTCAAGCAGCCGGAGAACTAACCGCAGCAGAACTCGACTAGGAATCTAGTCTGATCACTAAGTGTGTCTGACTCTTACCACCTGCACGGACTATCATGCCAGTTAGGATACCTTATGTATACTGCACCTGTTTATACTGTATACTTTACTTACTCATATATTCAGAGTATTCATTCAATTCAATATAAGTGTTTATTGCCCATATTTATTGTAACATGATAGGGCATCAGACCCTCATCTGCACCTTTGATTACACTGTTCACATGCTCATATTCTTTTTTTTTTTTAAATATTTATTTTTTAGCGTTTATCGCTTTTTACTACTGGGCAGTCCAGTAGAGAGAGAGAGAGGAGGAACGGGAGACAGAGTGGGGGGAAGACATTCTGCAAATAACGACGGGTCCGGGAATCGAACCCGGGTCGGCCGTGCCGCGACTCAGCGCATTATGTGGTTCGCCACTGGGACGCCCGCATGCTCATATTCTTATATTCAATGTTTACACTTATTTTTATCTTTACTATAGTTTTATTGCCTATATTTATGTCTTTCTACTATTACCCTGCTCGTACCTGTACCTCCCCCATGCTGCTATGAGGCCCAAATTCCCCCAAGGGGATCAATAAAGGAATATCTTATCTTATCTTATCTTACGTTGACCAATTAAGAACTTCTGAATTAGAACCTTTTCACCGGTTCAACAAACTGACGAAATGCCATTTTTGTACAGAGTTCGAGATTGTTTAGTTAGCCAGCACTCTCCTTTTTTGGCTGTTTGGTTAGTACCGGCTGATTTGTTTAGCAAATGGTCCAAAACAAAGAAACATATTTCACGACTTGACATGTAAAAGAGTGGAATGGAAGGTCATTATAAGTGGGGGGATGCGGCCAGACGGCTGCAGCTGTTTGTTTACCACGGCGCTCGCTAGTGTCAGACTTCCTGACATTCTTGTACCTTATCTCCCCTACTCTGCAGTCTGCAAACTGGTGCCAGTGAACAGGGGGATGTGTGCGGGGGTCTGCGTCCATGGCACTGGACGCATTGCACACAGAGAGAGAGAGAGAGAGAGAGAGAGAGAGAGAGAGGGAGAGGATGGAAAGAGAGAGAGAGAGAGAGAGAGAGAGAGAGAGAGAGAGAGAGAGAGATAGAGAGAGAGAGAGAAAGAGATAGATGGAGAGAGAGAGAGAGAGAGAGAGAGAGAGTGTGAGAGAGAGAGAGAGAGAGAGAGAGGGAGAGAGAGAGAGAGAGAGAGAGAGATAGAGAGAGAGAGAGAGAGAGAGAGAGAGAGAGAGAGAGAGAGAGAGAGAAGGGGGGGAGAGAGGGGGGGAGGGAAAGAGAGAGATGGAGAGAGAGAGAGAAGGGGGGGGAGGGAAAGAGAGAGAGATGGAGAGAGAGAGAGAGAGGGAGGGAAAGAGAGAGAGAGTGCACTGGGATAGAGTCCAAAAAAGAGCTAGGCTTGTGCTTTTGAGGACTCGGAGGGTCAAGAGAGATTAACCCATGTGATCCGGCAGGGCCGGGATACATTTGCCTGAGCGTCGACCAGAGGTGCTGCAGAGGGCACTGCAGGCCGGAACAGGTCCAGCCCCTGCTTGCTTATCTCTGGGCCCCACTGTCGACAAAACTCCCTCGGTCAAAGAGTGCTGAGAGTGGTGTAAAAAACGTGTTTACAATTCTGGGAGGTCAAGGACTTGAGGACAGATAACTATTAACAGAATAATGCCACAGTCATTCACACGAGAAGAGGGCATGGCTGCTGGTCTGGTGCGAAGCCACATATGTTATCCTCGGAGGTGAAGGGGGAAAAAAAGAGAAAGACACAGAGCGTTTAGAATGAGTCACAATCTACTGTAACTTCTCTGTACTGCTGTACTGTTTGTACAGCGCTGTTCCATTATATTTCATTTCAGCCTTTTATTTAAAATCGTAAGCTTCTGAGGTTTCCCTCGTTTACAGAAATGACGATTGCACAATGTAAACAGTACATAATAGAAAGCAATATTCACAAAAATTAAAACACAAAATAGTAATTAAAAAAAGAAAATGTTTTTAAATAATTTAAAAAAATCTGCTAAAACAGTTACAGGTAGTCACACAATGGTCTGAAATCATATGTTTAAACATACCAATAGATGGGAGAACCTCCAACTTCAGAGAGAGTTGGAGGACATTCCAAGAGTTAGAGGCATCAAAGGAAAAAGCTGATTTCTCCTAGATCAGAACAGACTTGAGGGACCCTAAGAACCATTAGATCAGTGGTTCTCAAACTACGGGTAGGTGACAGTGCATTGGCAAGTAAAAAAATTATTATAATATTTAATTTTTTATGTTCTGGCAACATATTCTGGCTAAATATGCCTCGTTTTATAAATGTGTATTGATAACATAGTGCTGTAATAAAATGTTCTAATAAATATGCATGATCAAGTTCAACAACGTGTGCTTTTATTTTGATATTCCTTAATTCCACATTGAAATTACGCGATACATTAAGTGTGGGGTCCCCAAAAAAGATTCTAAATAAAATGGGGTATGAAAAAGTTAGTGAGAATCCCTGCATTAGATCATTAGATTGAGTTGAATAGGTTCCAATATTCCCATCTAGCAGTGAAGAGATATAAACCGGTTGCAGATGAATGCATAAAGCAACACAGTTAAAGAATAATACAAAATGTGCTCAAATTTGCTAGAAAAATGCGAGTTCCTATTTTCACCTCCCACAGACTAGGACCCAGTCGCTACCCGAGTCCACGGCGAGAGGTCGTCAGAGAGGTCGCGTCGGACCGAAGCGATGTCACCTTTGTGCACTCAAGCCGCCCCCGTGGGTTTTCTCCCTCAAGTCCTTCTTCCTCGACTCCTTCTTCCTCTCCACTGTATTTAAATATAGCGAGGGCGGCGACACGTCAGCCAGCTGAACGGGGGCGATAATCTCTAGACCTTGAAGTGTTTAGTCCCCCCCCCCCCCCCCCCCCAAACGTACGAAGGATCGATTACTCGCGGCCCGGGACAACGGGTGACACAGGAGCAGTGGAGAGCCTCACCTACACACCGCCAGGGCGGAGGCAGGGTTGTTGTCGTGGCGATGAATGGTGTCGCACTACTTTGAGGTTTGGCCATCAGACGGATCCGGATCCTGTGCTGCTGGATGCGACCACATCATCAGTGACCGGCGGGGCTTGTGTTTCACCATGGGGGGGGGGGGGGGGCGATCGTGGCTCGGGAGGTAGAGCAGTCGTCTGGAAATCCGGAGGTTACCGGTTCGATTCCCGCTCCTCCCGGGCAGCGTGTCGAAGTGTCCTTGATCAAGACACTTAACCCCTAACTGCTCCCGACAAGCAGGTTGGCACCTTGCATGGTCTCCTCTGCCGTCGGTGTGTAAATGTGTGAGTGAACGGGAAAAAAATTTGAGGAATAAATTGTAAAGCGCTTTGGATAAAAGCGCTATATAAATGCACAATTTACCATTTATTTAAGAGTTTCTCTTCAATTCTACGACAAACATATACTGGAGTGAATCATTTATTATCATGTTTTTTATATTCAGAGTTGATTATATGGTTTACACTGTTTATTTTTTCCTCATATTTTTATATTCAGATCACATTTTATTGCATATATATATATATATATATATGTCTTTCTACAATTACCCTGCCCATACCTGTACCTCCCCTCCCCCTTCCCCCATGCTGCTATGACGCCTGAATTTCCCCAAGGGGTTCAATAATGGAATATGTTATCTTATCTTATCTTATCTTATCTTAAGAAGTTAGAGGAACGCACAAGATGACTTCCTAACTTCTCTAATTATCCCCTCACAATCAGTCATTAGCCTGTGGCGTCATTAGCGGTGAGAATGGACGAGACGCCGGCGAGGACTAATGTTATTTCACTGTTTCTTTCCAGTGGCGGACAGCCGTGACTGACATCTTCTCCCCTGAAGGTTTGCTGACCTCCATTCTTGCCCAAACCTGTCTAAACATACTATCTTCACGTTGTTCCAGGGGTTAGCAATGCGAGGCAGCTGTTTCCCTCAATATGAGTTCAATCTAAGAGCTTTTCCCTGTTTCTCTCTCTCTCTCTCTTTTTCTCTGTCACCCTCTATCTCTCTCCTTTCTCGCTCTCTCTGTCACCATCTCTCTCTCTCATTTCTCTCTATCTCTCTGTCATCCCCTCTCTCTCTTTTTCTCCTTTCTCTCACTCTCTGTCATCATCTCTCTTTCTCATCTCTCTCTCTGTCATCCCCTCTCTTTCTCTCCTCGCTCTCTCTCTCTGTTATCATCTCTCTTTCTCATCTCTCTCTCTTTTTCTCTCTGTCTATCACCCTTTGTCTCTCCCCTTCTCTGTCTGTCACCCCACCTCACTCTCTCTATCTCTCTCTGTCACTCTCTCCCACTGAAGTACATTGTCTCCCAATGCTCTAGGGACGAACCTTGAGAGTAAACGCATAACATAATGACCAATGTATGTAGAGAGATATCGAGTGAAATGAAGATTGAAAATGTTTTGAACACGTCAGCAAGAATCTGCAATGAGTTTCCTCGCCATTTAATTTTTCGTTTTTTTGAGGACTGCATACTTTTTTTGCAAACCAAAACAACATTTATACTTTAACTTTATACTTATAGCACATGCATGAGCCTGGTCTCTTTTGAAAGATGACATTCTGAAGTTTCTGATTTTTTTCACTTTTAGTGCTTATGTAATAGAGTAACATAGGTCTGAACTTGAGTTGTAAAAAAAACTTGTTACACAAGTTTTTCTGTAGTAATTAGTAGTCCAGAGGTATTATTTCCCCAGAAGGTGGTATGGCTTAGAAAGCCATAGCCTGAAGCCGTATGTAGTACATATCCAAATGTCATAAAGATCCATTCAGAAATGAGTGATTAGGAGTGATTTTGGTAAACTGTGTACAAAGAAAAACTCAGTTTTCTCATAGACTTCAATTCATTTGGCTTCCTGTTAAAGAATTTAGTTGTTCACCTAGATCCCTGATTCACACATCCCCTCATGGGGTATCATTGGAAGCCACACTCATTGGCTACAACGATCCACAATCATTTTCGAGATCGGATCTAGATTGACGGAACTACTGCAGCCTGAGTTGGGAGTGGTATTTTGCGCAATACCGTGTACTTTGCACAAGCCTCAAATACCGGCATGTAACTCGAGAACCGCTGAACGGATTTTGTCGGATTTAGTCGCTATCGACAGGCAACAAATAAGCCTTCAATTCAATATATATATATTGTATTACAAAATATGCACACCCGAGCCACTAGGGGTCGCCAAAGTGCCGGTTGCAAAAAGTCCCAAAAACGTCCCATATGAGGGACATTGCAGCTTAAGAGTGTGTCATAGGTTTTTTCTCCTTCAATGGCAATCTAAAAATAAATCTAATCAATTATAGATGAGTTTCTTTCCATGTCTTTACCTTTAACCGTCTGCACCTTT
Source organism: Notolepis coatsorum (assembly GCF_963971535.1). Taxonomy (NCBI): domain Eukaryota; kingdom Metazoa; phylum Chordata; class Actinopteri; order Aulopiformes; family Paralepididae; genus Notolepis; species Notolepis coatsorum. Next base: position 68,462,089 of record NC_140182.1, read on the forward strand.
GTTTACAATATTTACTTTCTCATATTTTTATATTCAAGGCATTGTAGGCTATTTATGTTTATTTTATTTATTTTTTATTATTGCCTATATTTTTCTACTATTACCCTGCCCATACCTGTGTCTCCCCTCCCCCATGCAGCTATGATGCCCATATTCCCCCCAAGGGGATCAATAAAGCAATATTTTAACCTATCTTACCTTTATTACTTAAATAAAGGAAATCGCACCCTTAAAAAAGTTATTGCCGATAGCTAATAACCTAAATATGTCAGACTGAGTTTTACTTCACTTTATGCCACCAGCCATTAGACGAGTTCCTTCCCTCATTCTTGCCTCAGAGTAAAACTCTTCCCACAAGACTAAACTAAACATTTTCTGTTCACCCTTCAGCAAGCGGTGGGTGGGATCCTCTGCAATCCAACATGAATCCATACTAAATGTGACTGCATCCATCAGCACCTCCCTGCCAGCGCTGCTCCGGCTCCCTCTGTTTAATCTATTAAAGTGCACCCTGGCCTTTTTTTCTCCCCGTGACATTGAGAGTCTGAAACTGGCTTTGCGCTGACATCATGTTTGAGGATCAGACTTGCATTCAGACCCGCCACAGTCATCTCTCCTTGTCTCGGCGATGCCTTGACTTAAAGGTTATTGAGTTGTGGCAGATTTCTTTAAGACACGTAACCCCCCCCCCCCCCCCCGCCGTTGAAAGAGCGCAGTAGTTGCACTTGTTGACAGCGGGGGGGTATCTAAATAACTGGGCCTTCGGCTGACAACAGATTTGGACAATCCCGAGCTTAGTGATAAGCCTACACTTTATACAGTGGACTGTGAGCATGTCCACCATTTCTATGGGAAAATGTCATAACTAAACAGTACAACGTTTCTTTTTTGGGAAAGGATAAAGGACATGCCGTCTCCTCACACCCATGACAGACAGGTCTTCCCCGGCTACCCAGAATCCCCCTGGACGTATCCCCACAAGCCGGCTACTTTAGATGCCACTTCCTGACACAGGTATCCGGAATGTCAGAAGCGAAGCCACCGCGATAAACGTGAACGATCGAAAGTCACGGCTCCCCCCCCCGAGGTCCCAGCGCTATCAAGGAATCTCGGACGGTTTCGGGAGAGAGAGAGAGGGGTTTCAATACGACGCAAAGGTGGAATAAATGGGAAATGTTATCTTTAACATGCCCTTCCAGGTGGAAATTACTTTAGAAGCATAGAAAAGGGACGAGTGGAAGGAATCCCCGGTTGACGCTGTTTTACATTTAACTCTTTGTGTCGGAGTCTGTGGAAGGAGGAAAAAGCCATAACTGTTGGCGACGGGCTCAGCCTTAGCAACGGCGTAACAAGGAGAGAAAGGAAGGCGGCCGTAGCTGGTACTTTAAAGTGTCAGGGTCTTTGTGGCCGCGACTAGTTTATGATGCTGATGTCAAGCATCCCACTCAATGAGGCCTTTGTCCCCAGCCAAGACCAGGGCAGTGGGAAAACTGCCCACTCTCAGTCGGCAGGCCCATCCATCTTTCCGCGAGGCCTGGCCGTCCCCTTTGCACTGAAACTCTTGTGTATTAAAAGATCTCTCGGGTTAATGCGCTGGAAAATTGGCTTGAATTTTTATTGGAGGAGGCCAGCTAAATGAAAGAAAAACAACTTGCGGAGAGAGAGAGGGTAGGAGAGGACAAGAGAGAGAGAGAGAGAGAGAACATATCTGGAAGGAGTGATCGCGGAGGGTAGCCCCCTCAAGACTTTTTCCTGTGATTGCGATAGAGGAGAACTCCTTCCTCTGACACGGCAGAGATGATATTGTACTCAGGCCCCGAGCGTAGCTCCATCCATTCATCATTACCGTCATAACCAGCGGTGGTTACCGTTGAAGTATTGACCCGGTCATGATGTCTGTATGAGGATGTCGGAGATAAATCTAGAGACGGCCCCGACGTGAAGGTTGAGGCAGCCGAAGAAGAAAGATATTATTCTGCGCCGTGTTGGACCGTAATCACCATGCAAACCGCATCGGCGAACACCCCCCCCCCCCACCCCCTATTTGTTCCAGGAATAACTTCAACCGGGCGGGTCTCTCGTTGACACGTGTGGAGCCGCTGGTGTCACCTGGCGCTCCTCTCTTCTTGATGTGGGGAGGCTTTAAGTCAAACCTCAGTATGGAACGCATCAGTGCGATCAATGAGCCACTGGAGTGACTGACCTACTGGACACGTTTATGGGTGTGGGAGGCTAATTAGGAGCCACTTCCCAGGCTCGGGGAGAGAGAGAGACGCGTACAGAACAGCTGCTGGTCAGCACTGGACTCCATCCCTGGGTCAAATAGGTGGCAGCTCGTCACGGACAGTGACACAGCTATAGGTCTACAGAGGCCAATTTACTTAATGGCCAGCCCCGGGGCTGGGGACTCCTACTATTTCTTTTGCTTAGACACTTGTAGATGACAGCACAAGAGCCAAAATGATCTACTTCATCACAGCCCGTCTCGTAGGAGAGGAATGACCGTGGCTCTTTCAATGAAGAGGAAGCTTTCTGTCTTTTTATACCGCGAATATAATGGAGTAGGGTGTTCGGGAAGTCGCTGTGATGAATTCACTGCAGGTGATTTTCTTTTTTTACTAGTCGCTATTCACCGCGATATGGAATCCCCGATGTTGTGTGAACACGAGGCGCGTATTAACGCGAGGTAAACGGAGAGTAAAGGATGCTGGAGATAAGAGGAGCTAAATGTGTATGTTGCATTAAAAGATGTGTTCTCAAGGGTGAAAAGGTTCTGACATACAAACAGTCCTCGACGACTCTAAGTCAAACACGGTCATTGACATCTACAATCTAAACTCTGGCTTTTTTTCTTTTCTTTTTTTCCACAGCCGTGCCCCCTGAGGGTCAAAATGTTTTGGTCCCGGCAGTCTCTTAACACGCAGATGTTACAGTAACACGGGCAGGAAATCAGGACCAAACATCACCTTTGACCCCGCCTGTCAGCTGATCCACCATCACCTCTTTTGAAATAGACTCCTGACTTCTATAAATTACCACATTTTCCCACCATGCCCCTCCATTCATTTCGTCTGGCTCCAGCCACTTTCCACCACAGGCCCTGCGGTCAACTAATAGTGATTGCACAGTTGCTGAAAATCTGTCCCCTTAGGTTCACAGGGGTCAAAGGCCTCACACCGGGGTCAGGGCCTGTCTTTATGTCTCTTCCCACCAAAGGCTTTGTGATGAATAGAGAGCCCTGAGGAAACAAAAGCTTTCAGCAAAGACAAGCAACTTTGCTCTATACATCAGCGCCTCCACTCGCGGCGGCCCTCCCCGGTAAAAAACATACTTTCTAATTGAGAAACTATGGGACGGAGGGGGGAAATAATCCACAAAGACGTTTGGAATAAACGCAGGAGGGGAGGGGGCGCAGATAATGGTTTGACATGCAACCTCATCAGTGACTCATCACCAGACGCTGCCGTTCTCGCGTGGAGGATAACTCGCTCTTCTAGGGCTTCTCTTACTTTGAAACCTGACGTTTTGTTTCAGCTGCGTTTGTCCGTACAGAGAGGATTGGTAGTGTGGGACTAAATCTGGATCTGTGTCAGTCCTTGCTCTACAATGGTGGAACAAACTTCCCACCACAGTCAGGACAGCCGAAACCCGACTAAAAACACACTTCTTCAATCAATATCTGCATTTTTTTATAATAATGATAATAAATAAATAACCTTCGTACTGTCTTACTATCATGCACTCTGCTACTAAGTAATCTACCTTGCCTATATTACTACCTACTATGCTCATTATGTCTTTACTACTATGCACTCAAGACTGTAGCACTCAAGTTCAACACTGTTGAACTGACCACAACTTGTAAGTCGCTTTGGATACAAGTGTCAGCTGAATGACTAAATGCAAATGTAATGTTTTACATTTGAAACAAAATGCATTCCCTTTTTGCCCCCACCTCCTTCTTTTTTTTTGGTTCCCTAAACCGAGAAGAAACTGTTGCGTTACCGTCAACAGCACCACATAGTTTGAGGCTTCGAAAGAAAAACACTTTTTCTTCCTCAACTGTGTTTTCCCTGCCATTGCATTTGACCCTTGTAAAAGCTGTATCAGCAAACTAATAACCAGGCCGGCCCTCTAATCTATTGCCTCTGTTCCCCTCAGCCTCTCGTAATGTGTTGCAGATTCCAGAGGTTGAAACTGGCAGGGAGATTTTAAGCAAATGGCATGTGGATAAAGGTCAGCGTCAGGGGCCCAGTGGGTGAAAGGTTGAATAACTCTGAGGAAAGTAGTGACCAATTCAGCGGGGAGACGTTTTAGTCCTTGTTTCAGTGCGTTGAAGGATCCATCTAATCCTTCACGATCACAGAGGAACACAGTATGAACTATTGATCATTTCATTATGGTCTTTAGCCCCCACTTCTTCCAGGTAGATGATGCATAACGTAAAACCTCAAATCATGCATGAAATCCATTTGCATTTACATGTTTAGGTGATGTTAATTTTTCTTATTGTAATTGCTTTGTAATATTGGGTAGGAAATTGATTGTACCATTCAATAAATTAAATCTTATTTGTAATTAGCTGACAAATCTCTTTAGACATGCATAATCGAAGAGCAAAACCTCCTATCTGAAACATTTACCTTTTTGCCCAAAATAAACTTGTTGTTTTCTTGCAGAATGCTATTTTTTAAGGATACCCAATACAATATATCGTTTTTGGACTATATTACTATATTATGTTAACAATACCGACCAGATATTAGTGCCTCGCAAAGTGCAGATATGAGGTTTTGCTTTTCGGCCATCAATATTGGTTTTTGCCCCTTTCTGAAAAGGTTCTACCTTGCTTGTGGTGAATGAAGATGTTTACCTTGCTTGAAGGAATGAAGAGGTTTGCCTTGCTTGTTGGAATGAAGAGGTTTACCTTGCTTGTTGGAAGGAAGAGGTTTACCTTGCTTGTGGGGAATGAAGAGGTTTACCTTGCTTGAAGGAATGAAGAGGTTTACCTTGCTTGAAGGAATGAAGAGGTTTACCTTGCTTGAAGGAATGAAGAGGTTTACCTTGCTTGAAGGAATGAAGAGGTTTACCTTGCTTGTTGGAATGAAGAGGTTTACCTTGCTTGTGGGGAATGAAGAGGTTTACCCCCCCCCCCCCCCCCCCCCCCCAACCACCTCCAATGTAAATTACCCAGTATGGTTGTCAATATCCCAATGTACCCAACCCCCCCCCACACAACCCCACCCAACCTCCTCCAATGTACAGTTTCTACGTCAAATGTATATACTCCCTTTTCTTGACTCCTTTTGTATCACAAACAGTACTGTATTTGCAAATCTGGTATGTCATAAATGTATAGATGTAGCAGTACTGACTATCTGTATGTCATGTATGTCATATATGTCCTGATGAATTGAAAATGGGGGACCCTGATGTAAACAAGACGAAAGTCTTTCTCTGGTCTGCATCCCCTTAACAATTGTGTGTATTGAGCTGTACTGCATTGTACCCATTCTGCAATCTGTTAATACAGTTTTCAATCAATCAATCAATCAATCAATCAATCAATCAATCAATCAATACCTTGCTTGAAGGAATGAAGAGGTTTACCTTGCTTGAAGGAATGAAGAGGTTTACCTAGCTTGTGATGATGAAGAGGTTTACCTTGCTTGAAGGAATGAAGAGGTTTACCTTGCTTGTGGGGAATGAAGAGGTTTACCTTGCTTGAAGGAATGAAGAGGTTTACCTTGCTTGAAGGAATGAAGAGGTTTACCTAGCTTGTGAGGATGAAGAGGTTTACCTTGCTTATGGGGAATAAAGAGGCTTACAGTACCTTGCCTTGGGGGATCACAGTATTTTGGACGTCAGTTTGCAGGTGTGTAAGCGGAACATGTAGTTTTCTTCTAAATGAGGCGTTGAGGGCTCGGAGCGTGGGGCAGGGACATTAGGGGAATAACTGGTTGATTCTAACCAGATGATTGCTTCAGTTGGACACCAGAGAGTTTTCATTAGGGTTTCTAATTTACAAGCCTCCCCCTGCATTCCAGCAGATGGACAAACTCCCCCAGGTCTTAAAGATATCCTTCAGCCTCCGCACCTTAGTAACCCTCTGTCAAAGCCATGGACTTGTAAATTGGACATTTAAACTAGGACAGAGTAAAACTTCAAGAGTAGTTGGAACTGTTGTTTAAATTGTATATAGATATCATACAACTATATTTTTCATAAAGAAGGCCATACTGTAGTAATAGAAATCAGAACCCTGTCAGTTGAGGTAGTCCTTTCAAACAACCTTGAATAAGGATTATATCTAACATAAATGACTTACACCTTGAAAGCAAACTGTTACCCTCAGGCAACACAATACTATGTATACACATACATATATCAAGGGTTTGCAGCTAGATGTGAATAACAATTTGGCTAAAAGAAAACGTTATACATCAAAGAGAACTTTTTCTGTTTTTTCTGTAGGCCTATTCTGTTTTTTCTGTATTCTGTATTTTCTTAGATGTGGTTAGACATTTTATGGAGCCATGATATTGGATTTCTCACCCAATGAGGTGTATATTCTAGTATTGCTAACCGGTCTGTACCAGAATTTAAACTTAATTTGGGTGGGAGCTCATAAACATTTCATGGGCTCACAAAATCAGTGTCCCATTCATTGTCTACGAAGGTGCCCCATATTTTACATCCGAGTAACCTTTTTTTATTTTGGAAAAGCATCAAAGCAACCCTTATTTACCCACTTGACTCAGCCTGTGTAAGTGTTTGTGTATGTGGCCCATGACATCAAGTCTACTATAGCATAAGTTGTTCAACTCTTTCAGTTCGTTCCACTTCCGACACACTGTCCATAGAGAAGTCGATGCAGACGTGCGCACATAGGTACAGTATGAAGGTGCTAGAATGAATCAACAGAAGCTCCACGATGAAGCGGTAGTCCAGAGCTGTCAGCAGCTCCGCCTCCTCCTAACCTGCTACCTGCACCTCCCTCTTCACCTTTTGTAGAGTGAGGTGTAGCAGTAAATATATAGTATATTATTTATACTATAACAGTGCTGTATATACAGCATATTTACATTTATCTTTTTATATTTATCGCATATATATATATACTATATATTTATACATTTACATTTAGTCATTTAGCTGATGCTTTGATCCAAAGCGACTTACAAGTTCTGTACGACAAGTCATCAGGAAGGGCACAACACTATCAGCTGAGTACCAATGATCATCAAAGTGTTGAGTGCTACAGTGTAGGTTAGTTTATTAGGACAAGTAAATGACAGTAAGGTTAGTTAGGGTTAGATTTTTAACCCATAGCTCTGTATGATAGCATGCAGGCACGTGCACACATAGAGGCCAAGGGGTGCCTGAGCACCTGCCTTTTTGAGCCTCATCAAAAAAGTGCCCTTTTTGAAAAAAAAATATATATATTTTTTTTTTCTTTTTTACTGTTACGCATATAGACTGCCCTTCCAACTGAAAAATGTCAGGATAGAATAAAAATATTAGGTAATGAGAGAGAGATGCCCCATATTCCATTGCAGTTTGCACGGCCTCCGTGGGCTCAGCCCTACATACCTGCATATAATCCTTTTTAATATCTGTAGATACGATGTCTATATAACTGTACATATCCCTTACCTACTCTTACTAGTTAAGCTGCTGGCCAGTGACTACTACCATAGTCTCTTTATACCTGTATCACTGTACATATTATACAACAACTCTGTACACATGCATCTGATTAGCATTACACTCAGTAGTACTAATTAATATATTTTATACCCAGTTTAATCACCTGTACATTGTATATTACTATTGCACTTTACTGTAATATTTGCACGCTGGTTGGATGCCAAACTTATTTTTGTTGTACTGTACTTGTGTTGTATAATGATAACATGTGAATACATTTTCATTCTAATCTAATCGAATCTAATATTTCCTGATTCTCTTTGAAGAGGAGTTGGACTAGTGACACATCCATTCTCACCAGGTTGTTTTAAAGATGCACTAAGATTTCACTTATTAGATTAGATAACAATTTATTCAAATGTATCATTATACAACACAAGTACAGTACAACAAAAATAAGTCTGGCATCCAACCAGAGTGCAAATATTACAGTAAAGTGCAATGTGGAGAATCAACCACACACACAATGCTGTGTAATAAACAAAAGTTGAGTCTACATGGTCCTATTCAACATGGTCCGGCCATGCAGACCTTTTTCTACACAGTCCTTGTTTAAAATAATATAGTTTTTAAATAACATTTGCGTGCAACTTTAACAGGATAATGTCCATCTTACCAGTTATTCCTCTAATATAGAGCAACTACACTTCCCCTCCGTCTTGAGCTCATCACCGTGATTGTTTAAAGAAACACAAACATCTGTCACTCTGTTTTCCACCCCTCTTCAGTTCACTTAGACAAATGGACCGAGCCGGGGTTTTTCTCCTGGTGCATCGAGCGCCACAACAAGAGTGAAACCATGTGAGGAGGTGAGACAAAGTGAGGAGAGATATCTGGACACGAACAAGCCTATACAAGCAGGTGTAGTCCTTGACAGCTGAGCCTCTCCGCTCACATCGCCTCCACAACCACAACCTGCAGATTCTTCCTGAGCAACGTCAGAAGGATACACCCCTTCCTGATGAAAGAAGCCACCCGACCCCTCATGTAATCAACAGTCATGTCTCGCCTCGACTACCGCAATGCACATCCACCAAGCCACTTCAACTCGTAGAGAACGCGGCGGCCCACCTGATCTCCAACCTACCGAAGTCAGCCCACGTTACCCCACTTCTTAGAGAGCTGCACTGGCTTCCCATTGCCACATGAATCCGCTTCAAGGTCCTTGACCTGGCATACCATGCAGCGAGGGGAACGGCTCCCTCCCACCTCCGGTCAATGGTCTCTAACTACACACCCTCAAGACCCCTACGCTCTGCATTTTCTGGCCGCCCACTCCTATCCAAGCTCCTAGGGGGTCATCAAAACGTAACAGGCTATTCTCGGTCCTCGCTTCACAATGGTGGAACAAACTTGGATAGCTGAGACCTGCTCAATTTTCCACCGTCGACGAAAATCACACTTCTTCAATCAATATAAAAAAAAGATTTTAAAAAGGAAAAACTACAGTACTAACCTTTCTATTCTAATGTTTTGTTCTAATTCTAATGTTTACTATTATGCACTTTGCTACTAAGGAATCTACCTTGCCTATATTACTACCTACTATGCTAGCATGTCTTTACTACTATGCACTCAAGACTGTAGCACCTGCAATGCAATAAAAACTATGCAATTACAGTTGCACTAAGTAAGATTTTCAATCATTTGGAATGAGGACCATGTAGAGTCAAGTATATACAAATACATGTACATAGTGATACAATAAAATAAATTGTTTACATAGTAAACATGACATAGACATGTATATTTAATTTAAGTGTATATGGTTGTGTCTACATGGTCCTCATCCAAAATAACCGGAAACGTTTACAATACTTGGTGCATCTTAAGTAACCTGGCAATCTCTCTAAATTCTTACTTTCCAGCACAGCAAATTACACCTTAACATTAAAAACCTTAGGTTTATCATGGAAGCCATTCCGAGTAAAGGCTTTGCCGGTGTGAATTCTGAGTTCAATTAAATAACGATCTCCTCCAAGAAGCCACAGGTCGCTGGGCAGGTCACGGCTCACTGCATTTGAGGCGTTTGTTTGTAAACAGTGGGTTGGATGCGGGCGGGCCATGTGCTGGAGCTAATGATGGGGAGGGGCGGGGAGCACCCTGAAGGAGGCTCCACGCTGCTGCTTCACTCTCTCTCTCTTGGCTGCCAGGTCATGTGTGATTAAGAGGTTTGTGTTACCTGGAAGCCCTGCTGAGGAGCCATCCCCTGGAGGGGAGTGTGTCCCTTCCACCTAATCTGTAGGGGCCACTAATGGGTACAGCACTTCTATTTACCAGGTTTTTATCACTTGTTTCTCCAAGGGCTCTCTCTCTCTCTCTCTCTCTCTCTCTCTCTCTCTCTCTCTCTCTCTCTCTCTCTCTCTCTCTCTCTCTCTCTTTCTCAGTAGTCATATCCTATTCAGTGTCCATGTGTGGCATTGTTGCTCTATTGCAGATTAAAGATTGGTTCTGTCCAACAGCAGCAAAATAAATGTTTACATTTACATTTGAGTCATTTAGCTGACGCTTTTATCCAAAGTGACTTACTGTACAAGTTCTGTACGACAAGTCAGCAGGAAGGGTACAACTCTGGCAGCTAAGGGTCAGTAAGAATGTTCGTCAAACAGTGTTGAACTTGAGTGCTACAGTCTTGAGTGCATAGTAGTAAAGACATAATAGCATAGTAGGTAGTAATATAGGCAAGGTCGATTCCTTAGTAGCAGAGTGCATAATAGTTAAAAAAAAAACGGGGATTTAAAAGTAGTAGTAATAGTAGGACTACTAGTAGTATACTTTTTTATGATAATGAGTCAAAAAAAAATCTTTCTAAAGCAAGCACATCCATTTAAGGCCGGTGTCATTATAATTTTCTTCTTATTGTCAATATAGCATATTAAAAAAGAACAAAATCTACAAAGAATTTCTTCTGCTTACAATCATGGTCTATCCAGCCAACACCAGATTAGAGCTCACATCGTCAATATAATTAATAATCAATGCGGGCACCCCACTCTTTCCCAGGAAATACTTCATAACCGACAGCGATTGCCTCAAATCTCAGTTCGTAGTAGTCCTGGGGGGAAATTATGATGCCCCTGTTCATCACAATGATGAATTATACTGACCAAAGCAACCAGTACTGCTCTGTGACTCGTTCTAAAGGTTTCTGGACATCAATGGAGTTCTATGGATACTGTATGAGCTATAAACTGGTGTTGGCTGGATGGACCGTACTTGTAAGAGAAAAAAAATGCATTGTAGGTTTTAGTCCTTTCGTACGCTATGTTGACAATAACAAAAAACATACAATTGCACAGACTTCATCCTTTAACTGTGTATAGTATTGTAATACGTATACGAGTACAGTAATAGTGTGCGACTGTGATTCATTTGTAAAGCTGTCAATACAGCTTTTCAAATGTACATCCAGAAAATGGCTTCCCCCTGTTTTTATTGACTAGGGATAACAAATAGTCTTCAAATTGTCTCTGAAATTGTGTCCAACAGTGATTACAACCGGTATCATGCTGAGGTTGTGTGCAGTGGAGCAGGGTGGGGAGGCTGGTGCTTGGGGGGAGGGGTGTACAGGGATAGGGTAGAGGGTGGTGGTGGTGAGGGTAGCAGTGGTGGTGGTGAGGGTGGGGGTGTTATGTAGTACTGGGAGGACGAGACATCATTCACTGCAATTACTTACCCTCAAACCCCAAACAGACATCATAAAAAACGATGTGCATTCTGTAACTAGGCTATTATCAAAGACACATCATTATAATCAGTCATTTAAAATGTCTGATTTTAAGATTCCTAATGTATACCCTTTTGGTTTTCGTGTAACAAAGTGATCAGTGTAACTAGCAGTACTGTATACGGACTAAAACGTTTTTTACGAGACCATTCCCAACCCCCTCCCCTTTCGACTAGATTCACCTTCTCCGCTGCCAAAGTGGCCTCGGTTCAAGTGGAGAGCACCGAGGAGTAGACGTATGTTGTCAGCATGCTATGAGGAGACATTGCGCTGTCGAGTGGGAGAGAGAGAGAGAGAGGGAGGAAGGGGGGAGGGAACTGGGGGAGACCCAGAACAGGACAGGGCCTTGAGGTCCGCCAGCTGCACCCTGTCTTTTGAGGAGGGGACGGAGGAGCTTCCCATTGAGGTTGGCAAACGCTGGCTCATAAACTTTCCCCCTGCCTCTCCCTTTGATTTTCCTTGGACATCTGCCTGGCCCTCCCATCAGGAATGTACAGCAGCTGTTTGCTGCAAGTGTCTGCGCCGTGTGAACTCAGGGCTTGTGCACGGGTCCCGGCTTAATGAATTGAGCCAATTCAAACCGGGTCGCCAGGGACACCGGGGCCCTGGTGCATAACTCCGGCTCTTGGGGGATGACAGGCGAGCCCGGAGAAAAAGGGGCTGGGAAATGTATATTATGGAGGTTAACCATTTGCCCTCGCACTGTAATTGGCTTAGATTGTCTAGCAACCGGATTTGCAGGGGGGAAAACCTGCACTATACTGCGGTGCAAAAGTTCAGCCTCTGCTGACATGATTGTGTGATCCTGTGTGTGTGTGTGACTGTGCATATGTGTGTGTGTGTGTGTGTGTGTGACTGTGCATATGTGTGTGTGCGTATGTGTGTATGTGTGTGTGTGTGTGTGTGTGTGTGTGTGTGTGTGTGTGTGTGTGTGTGTGTGTGTGTGTGTGTGTGTGTGTGTGTGTGTGTGTGTGTGAATTAGAATTGCAACATCAAAGTGGGGTAGGCGGTAAGACGGCTGGGAGTTAAGCTGCACAAGTTGGATGTGTCTTGTAGCTGTTGCTCGTGATTTAAAAGCATTGACATATCAAACCGAGATGTTTTCCGTTTGAGATGACGGCCGCAGCTGCATTACTCAAATCCACCCCGAAATAGAACGTACATACATAGTGTCGTTTCTATCGATCTGCGGATAAGGACGGCTCTCTCTCTCTTCACGCTGAATCGTGAGAGGGGTTCTAGCGATGACGTCAGAATGGAGCCGCTCCGTAGACAGTGAATATTGCGTCCTGTATTCCATCCTGTAAATATTCAACACTGTATTGTTATTCGTATTCTTATTCTTATATACTTGACCACATCGTGCACAGTTGCACAGCCCTGGCCTATTTTTATTTTTTCTATTTTAATTTTACAATTCTATTCTATTCTATTGTGCTTCTATGTTCATTTAGTTTATATTCCATTTTATTTCATTCCACCTTTTTATTTTTTATTCTAACATAATTGTCTGTCCGTCAATGTCGCACCAAAAACAGCCAATTCAAATTATTTGTACTTGGCAATAAAGACCTTTCTGATTCTGAATAGCGGAACTAGGGTGCTCTGACAGTAGCCATGGTGATTTTACTGGAATATGGGTAATTCAATTGTAGATACAACTTAATTTTGTATCTAAGGCCATTGGACATAGTAACACATAGCAATACAAAAACAGACTCCCAGCTGTAAGCTGTGTAATAAAAACCTGTGGATGTAACAGCTCACATACTAGATTTCTATGAGCCCACAAAGTAGAACACTAATTCACTGCCAAGGGTAAGACTCCAAAAAGTGTTATGATGTCACATCTTGATGCTCTGATTTCCAGCTTTGGGAGACAGGTATCTGTGTTTGTAAATGTTGACTTAACTAATATCACAGATAATTGGAATAGCACAATGTGTGTTCTGTTTCAGGATGGATTTCCCCTTTAAGTGTTGGACGTAATTGTTGTCATCTCTAGTTTTTAAACAGACACATTTCAAGATTTTCAAGATTTCAAGAGGTTTATTCGTCACATACATACACAAGACATATAGTGAAATGAAGGCCTTGATTGTGCAAAAAATACAAATAATAATAGAATAAAATAGAATAGATAATAAAATAGACATGATAAAAAGTACTAAGATAAAATACAATACAATGCTAAGCTTACAAATTAAAAAGTAATGAGTCCTATATACACTACTGTTAGATTCTGATCAATCGGCCAGTATCACGTCTTCTTGTGTTATCATCTCTCCATCCACTCCCTCTGCGTTGTGTAATTTTATCTCTCCGACGTCTCATCATACTGGCTGATAAACCTTATCATTCCCTGTTAGTGCAATCCGCAGCATAAGTATTCTCCACCTTCGTAAGAATTCGACACTTTGACAGCATGATACCTTTCTTGGAAGAGCGTTGTTTATTAAATAAACAGAACCTCATAATCAGATGTTATCAAATTGTATCGTCCTTCCTATCGTCCTTCTGCTATTCAGTCCAATAGTGGTCAGGCCTGGTCGTTAGCCAGAACCCTCCTTGTGTTAGCCGAAGCTAATGATGATGTGGCCTCCCCCCCCCCCCCTGTGATGAGGGGAGGGAGTCTTTTCTGTGTGATCTCAGTCCTAGTCAGATTGTAGTCTGCCCTTAGTCAGATTGTAGTCTGCCCCTACCCAGAACCACTGTCAGCTTTATAGGATCTTCGTCATAGAAACGACGGCCCACCCCTCTTCTGGTTGTCAGGTGCCGCTGCCATGACAACCGCTTTAACCTTTACACACATTAAAACGCAGTTTCTACTGTCAAACCCCTCTCCGCTCTCCTCTCTGTGCCTATTGCCTAGCTTATCTTGTTGATGTGCTGGGGAATTCAAAACATTCTGCTGGCTGCTAAACATTGTGCTGGCTCCTGCCTCTGAACCGCTTCTTCTATCACTGTCTGCTAAGGCATGCACATTTCTGACCTCTCTGACCTGGCCCCTTTAGATGCGGTCATCTCCCCCCAATCTATACATCACATACATTGAAAAACCACAGATTTCTCTCACTACTATACAATATACAGTTATACTATATATAATAATAATAATAATAATAATAATAATAATTATAATAATAATAATAATAATAATAATAATAATAATAATAATAATAATAATAATAATAATAATATTAATAATAATAATAATAATAATAATAATAATAATAATAATAATAATAATAATAATAATGCATTTTATTTATAAGGCGCCTTTCAAGGCACTCAAGGTCGCCGTACAACAATTTAAAAACAGTTAAATTCACAATCACAATCCATTAAAATATAAAATCAGACAAAAAATAAAATCAGACATACGCCTGCCTAAACAGGTGGGTTTTGAGGTGGGTTTTAAATGGGATGATGGAGTCAATGTTCCTGATGTCGGGGGGGAGGGAGTTCCAGAGGCGGGGGGCAGAGCAGCTGAAGGCTCTTGACCCCATGGTGGACAGACGGGCTGGGGGGACGGTCAGGTTGATGTGAGGCAGACCTGAGGGACCGGGTGGGAATGTTGATGTGAAGGAGGTCGGACAGGTATGGAGGGGCGAGGTTGTGGATGGCCTTGAATGTATGGAGGAGGATCTTGTAGCCTATGCAGTGTTTAATGGGAAGCCAGTGTAGTTGGCGTAGGACGGGGGTGATGTGACTGATGACAGGGGTTCTGGTGATTATACGGGCAGCAGCGTTCTGGACCAGTTGGAGCTTATGGAGGAGTTTGTGGGGGAAACCAAAGAGAAGGGAGTTGCAATAATCCAAGTGGGAAGTGACGAGGGAGTGGACCAGGATTGCGGCGCTGTTGGGAGTGAGTGAAGGGCGGAGGCGGTTGATGTTGCGAAGGTGGAAGTAGGCGGACCGGATGATGTTATTGATGTGGGAATGGAATGATAGGGTGCTGTCGAGGACGACACCCAGACTCTTGACCTGGGGGGAAGGGGAAACCAAGGAGTTGTCTATGGTGAGGGTGAAACTGGGGTGCTTGGTGAGTGTGGACTTGGAGCCAATGAGGACTACCTCTGTTTTATCACTGTTTAGTTTGAGAAAATTTGAAGTGAACCAGGAGGGAAGAGGGAGGGAGGGTGGAAGTGGGTTTGGAGGAAACATAGAGCTGGGTGTCGTCCGCGTAACAGTGGAAATTGATGTTGTATTTACGGAGAATCCGACCAAGTGGGAGGAGGTAGATGATGAAGGATAGGGCCAAGGACAGAGCCCTGGGGAACACCGGAGGAGAGGGGGGATGGATGGGATGTGAATGATTTTAACTGAATGAACTGAGTACGACCAGAGAGATATGAATGGAACCAGTCTAGGGATGTGTGGGAGATTCCAATGGAGGCTAGTCGGTTAAGGAGGGTGGAGTGAGATATGGTGTCAAATGCGGCGCTTAGATCGAGGAGGATGAGGATGGATAAGAGTCCGGAGTCAGCTGCCATCAGTAGGTCATTTGTGATTTTGAGGAGGGCTGTTTCTGTGCTGTGACGGGGGCGAAAACCAGATTGGAACTGTTCATAGAGGTTATTGTTGGAGAGGTGAGCAAATTAACGAGCAGAAATTACTCTACTGTTAAGTTTGCTGAACAACTCACAGTTTAGCAGGGCAGCACAGACCACAGATCAGATCACCATGGTAACAGACGAAGAAAGTGCCAACACAGCCAATAATCCCAATGCCTGATGCTGCACGGCGGCAGTTTTAAGCGACAACATTATATATTGTCCCTTACCTTAGATGCGCCGCGCCTGCTGCATGCATCCCACAACTTCATCTCCAACTCCAAATGTGGCCTTTCTCTCCGGGTTGGCGCTGATGAAGGTCTTTATTAGGGCATCAATGTCGAGGCGGTGGCGGTCACATAATCTTCTTTTGTTGAGGCTTCCCAAAAAAGTCTGACATTCATTTTTGCCTAATTTGGAGAGGTGGTCAGCTTTTTGTGAAATGTATAGCTTAAGTTGTAGCTACAGAGCCGCCGTGCGTTACGACAACAAAGAACACATTAAACCAACAGATACACATGATTAGTTCCTCCCTGACGTAGTGACCTTACAATTAATGTTTACAATGTTTCTTACATGTTGCTCTTTTATTTAAAATGTTTATCTTTTTATTTGTTTCCATTAGTGTCTCAATTGAAATAAACAAATTAATGAATTAAATGTATTTGTTTTTGGATAACTTTATTTATTCTTGGGTAGGAATGCTAATATGACGTTACATGTTACCTATTTGTTCACTATAATAGAATTCAACATTGCCTACATAACTGCAAGTATAACAGGAAAAAGTTAAAACAAAAACAAAACATGCAACTGTAGAAAAGCTTCAAATCACAGCAAACCTGTTAAGCTGTAGGAATATTTCGCCTAAAGGTACATGCCTAAGTAAATGGAAGATTGCTCCACTTCTGCAAGGTCAATTAGCATGTTCTTGGTATCTAGGAACATCTAGGGACATGGGGGTATGTATTTCCAGTGTCAGAAATATTGTGTCTGTTACTAGGCTGAGTAAATTGTAATGAAGAAAAGGAGAATATAAATTATGATTTATAATTTTTGCATATTTGATCATGTTAAATCTGCGGGGCACGAGAAAATGCTCACTGAGCTCATTCACCACCTTATTGAGATCGTGTGTACAAAAAATCTAAGCAAATGAACCGCGGGAAGATGATTAAACAGAAAGATTTGTAGATACAGTAATTAAAGATAATCGATTTTAATTATAAATTCATATTTGACCTTGAACTTGACCTTGACCTTATTATGGCCAAATCATACATCTATGGATAGGGAAAATGCTCCTCTTTCCAATGGCAGGGTTGAATCTGGATTTAGTCATTTCCTTGCAGTTTTTACGATAATTAGCATTTTCCGATAAATTTGTATTTCCGATAAATCGTATAAAACATAGGTAAAAATGAAAATATACACTTTGACTACTGTTTTTGATAGGGTTATGGTCTTTACTCTTGGCTACAAAAAAATATATTTAAAAACATTAACCTCTTAACATCCAAGGGCCCACATGTGGACGATTCTTTGCCGACCTCTAGTGGCTCGGGTGTGCATTTCTTTTAATACAATATATAGATATAATTAAAGCCCTATTGTTGCCTGTCGATTTCCCTTTCAGGTGACAAAATCCGTTCAGCGGTTCTCGAGTTACATGCCGATATGTGAGGTGTGCCCCAAATTACGCAAAAGTACACATTACCACCCCCCGATTCCCGGGGCTCTACAGTAGCTCTGTCAATCATTTGGCGATCTCGAAAAATCTTGCACAGGGTTGTAGCCAATGAGTGTGGCTTTCCAATGATACCCCATGATATGATCATTGGGGATCTAATACAGTCTATATTGATCGATTTATGATAAAGAAAAGCAGGGTCCCCCTATAGGGGGACCTTAAAGCTTAAGAAGAGTGCTTCATATTAGTGTGTGAACTCTGTGGAAAGGTGATGGGCAAATCCTTTACTCTCTTTTAAAACTCTTGAACTAAAAAAACAAACATCTGGAATTTACTATTCAATGAGCAGAAATAAGAAAAAAGTTAAATTGTAATTAGTTTAATTACAGCAACCAACACTGTCTATAGCTAATTTCACTGTTCATAACAACTGCAGGGGGTGCATTTGTATATAACTCGCTCATTTATACAGTCAACAGCTCCAAAAAGAATTCTGATTGTATACAAGTCAATAGGAAAATGACCCAACTTCTCGATTTCTTAAAATCTTTATGCTTTCTTTCTTTATGAGTTTATGCCTAGTCGCAATCGCTAGTTCCAAGTCTTCTTCGAGTCAAATAGATGATAAAAGGACTGCTAAAAAAAACTTTTAGCAGCATCTCTGACTAGTGCCTTTTTTTTGTGTCTATCCCTCTCTGCACCACCCTTTCTCTTCATGTTGGAAAGCAGTGCTCCACGGAGGATTAGCTAGATACAAACATCAATCTGACATGCCGTGCAGGCGCGCTGCGCTGCCTCGCGCTGGGTGACAACAGACAAGTTAACTCATTCCTGCCTGCGGAACGAACGTATATTAGAGAGCACATCTCCGCGCAACTAGAAACACTTATACTGACCGTGGCCTGCTTCGAAGTTCAGTGGCCTGACTGTGGGCAACAAAATAATATAATATACAAATAAATAAAATAGCGGCTAAGCGGCGCAGTGGGCAAGGCGCTCGCCACTAATGCAGGAGATGCTGGGTTCGAGCCCAGCTCTCGGCATTGCTAACAGCTTGGCTGGTCGTTCATACTAACGCAATTGGCAGTGTTAGGGGTGGGAAGCTGGTGGGTGGGGATCGGACGTTATGGACAGTGACTCCTACAGGTCGGTTGGTGCGCCTGCGCAGCAGAATCAGGAAGCAACGGGGGCGGCGTGACCCTCCCACGCAGACCCTCGCCGCTGAGAGATCGCGCTGTGCAGGTGAAAATGCGACGGCTGCCTCCTCGTGTACCGGAGGGGACACGTGATGCAAGGCTTCGTCCACATTGCAGCCAGCCTGTGGGAGGCATGGCCTAACAGCGTTCGAGACAGGGGAGGGTAGAATTCGACAATACGAAATTGGGATGGGAGAAAAAGTAGATTAAAAAAATTAATAAATACATTGCCAGTCTGACAGGGCCAGGCCATGCCAGTCTGCCAGGCCACGGGAAAACTCCCGGTGCGCCCGATGGCCAGTCCGCTAGCGCTGGGCTGTAGTGATGAGTTGTTCCGTGTGGCGCAAGTATGTAAAAAAGAAAAACAGTAACAACACGTTTGTCATCTGTAGTAAATAAATGAAGCTGGAATCCATTCGTGACCATGAACAGAGCCAGTGTCCCATTGTGTCCCGGATTCAATCAGAGCCTCTCCTCTAAAGACGCTCTGTGGCTAGGCTAACAGCCATGTCAGACAGAGCAGATGTGGAAACTGATCTACACTTTCTAACAACCTGCCCACTGTACCAAGATATCAGAGACATACTCCCCAGTCCCCATGAATTTCAAACACCCAAAGAGAGTTTGAAAACATGTATTGTGCCGTTGACATTAATGTGCGGTTTCGTTTTGCGGTCAACAAAACGTGACGTCATCGGACTTTTTTTTTTGCGCATTGCCATTGTACCGAAAGTTGGCACAGTTGAATCTCACGTGAATCGATACTCGGTAGTACCGACGTGTTTCGGTAGGTACCTTTAAAAGTACCGAATTCGGTACCCATCCCTAGCTGTGTGTGTAGAGATCAGTGTACAGTGTTCTGATGGCCTGGGGGAAGAAGCTGAGTCTGAGTCTCTCTGTTCTTGCTGCATGTATGCATAGGTGCTTGCCTGACCACAGCAGCTTGAACAGGCTATTGTTGGGGTGGTGAGGGTCCTTCATTATTCTGCAGGCTCTGGATTTGCACCTCCTATTGTATAAGTCCTGCAGGGGTGGTAGTGCAATACCCATAATACGCTCTGTACTTCCTTAATTGTCTCAGGTTATAGAAGTGCTGCTTTGCCTTTTTCACCACAGTGTCTGTGTGTGTTGTCCATGTCAGGTCCTCTGTGATGTGGACTCCCAGCCCCAGGTACTTAAAACTGCCCACCCTGTCCACGATAGCCCCATTAATCCACAGTGGCAAGTGTGTCCCATGCTGTATTCTCCTAAAATCCACAATCAGCTCCTTGGTCTTACCAATGTTCAGGAGTAGGCTGTTATCCCGGCACCAGAGTGCCAGGACATCAACCTCCTCCCGGTAGGCCTTCTCGTCGTTGTTAGAGATCAGACCAACCACCACATGTCATCCGCAAACTTCACTATGGAGTTGGACCTGAACCTGGCCACACAGTCATGTGTGTACAGCGAATATTTGAACAATTAAGCGTAAAATATGTTATAATGAGGTGAATTGTTGTTCAAAATGTCGGTTGATCGGTCTGTTTGTCTGTCTGTCTGTCTGTCTGTCTGTCTGTCTGTCTGTCTGTCTGTCTGTCTGTCTGTCTGTCTGTCTGTCTGTCTGTCTGTCTGTCTGAGTCTGCCTGCCTGCCTGCCTGCCTGCCTGCCTGCCTGCCTGCCTGCCTGCCTGACTGACTGACTGACTGACTGACTGACTGACTGACTGACTGACTGACTGACTGACTGACTGACTGACTCAACGGCCGAATTGGAGGAAATGTCGGCTGGCAGCAGGCAGAGGACTTGAATCGTATAATATTTTTCAAATCAGTTTTTTATTTTAATTAATTTCCATCATTGTCCATTGAATTATTATATTCATTATAAAGATAAAGATCCTACACAGTTCTCTGGCACCTGTTAGTGTTTACATCATGCCATAGTGAACCTATTGTCGTTGATATACCTATGCATTCAAATAAAATTCCCCAACGAATCTCTTTACATTACAACTGTATCGTGCTGTCAGAACAGTCTTATGTTTGCAGGTTAAGTATTTAATGTTCGCTATTGCCTATTAGGCTACCATCACCATCTTATCAACCAGGAAATACTCACGTGAAACCTAGTACTATGCATGAATACTCGTATTAGGAATTAATATAATAAGCCAAACAGGGTTGTTATTATAAGATAAGATATTCCTTTATTGATCCCCTTGGGGAAATTCTGGATGAAATTATATTTTATAGTTATAATATTTCCAGTTTGGCGGAAGAAGACGGCTGCTCTGGCCAGAAATCACATCACTCTCAAGGCTCTACAGTGTGACTGAGGACTTGGCTGCGGCTACATTGATCCATTATGTCTGTCTGTCTACGTCTGTTTTTAATAAACTTTCATAGACGAGTATTTTTTTTTTGGACAGGGTTGCCGCTGTGTCCGTCTCCACCAGACTTGTGTCTGTTTTGACAGACAGAAAGTTTGGTGAGGGTGAACTTTTGGAAGTGACGGATACAATTTCCATCTGCAAAGCGGTCGTTTCTGGAAAAGGTATGATTACGTAAAAAATAATGGACAGTAATACCTTCCTTCAAATTTCTAGCTGTTCATTGACGGATTAATGTAGCCACAGTTTTAGCGATGTTAGCAGCCCACTAAACTCTCTTGAACCCAACAGGTTGTCGATTCAAACAGAGAACACAATTTCCACTGCTGCAATAGCTTTCAAATGTAAACAGGCAAAAAAAACATATTTCCGTCATGTCTGTCCCTCTTTTAATACTCTCTCCCGCTGTCATCTGGAATGCAGTTTGTTGCACTTTCCTGTTTAATGCGAGGACCAATATGGCAAAAGAGTATGTAGGGAACAATAAGCACTTCAACTAATTGCGCTCTAGTGAGTACAATGTTTTTACCAAAAATCATCAGGTGCACTTGAGTCTTTCAGAGAAGACAACTGGAAACAAGACGGGATTTCAGGCACTCAAAAAGTATAGCAGGAAGGAAAATAACTTAAAAAGCCCTGATGAAGACCAGCTTTTTAAACTATGTAGCCGTGATACAATAAAAGCGTTTAAAGATATTTTCCTTCCTGCTATACTTTTTGAGTGTCTGGAATCCTGTCTTGTTTCCAGTACAGTTAACCTGTTACAGTTACATGTCATTGTGGCCTTAGCTTGCATTTCTGATAGCAGTCAGGCGTTTACCAACAGGCATCTAGGCTAACGACAGGCACAGGCTACCGCCTGGCGGACATCTGCACTCTACCGAGCACACTCATCTACTGCTATGTGTATTTTCTCAGAGTAGATTTCTGTTGTCGTTAATTCACTGCCGTCGTATTCCCTGTTTTTGTCTACAGAACACACACTAAGGCTTGCATGCACTGACGCACACGTGCAAACAGACACACACAGACACACACACATCACCTTCTGCTAACTGCTAACATATTGCTTTGTAACAGACACAGTGGCAGAGGGCGAAGTCAGAAAGGTGTTGGAGTCTCAAAGGAGGGAAATTCCCTGATGCAAAAAAATAAATGAATGCCTTATTTTCTTCTAAGCCCAGGAAAGGTTCAGATCTTAGTTTTCCAAATCCTCCGTGCTTTGGACGGAAGGTAGACAGAGGATTACTGATAATGTGGGTAGTCCTCACTCAGTCAAGAAGAGCTGGAAAATATAACTGCGAGCTGACTAGGGGGGGGGGGGGGTGCTGCTTGTTTGTTTGAACAAGGAGATTAGAGAGTGGGGAGAACACAGAATTCAGGAAAGTAAATAGCATAGGGGAATTGCCATCTTTGTCAGGCCAGTGAAGCCTCCACTTTAGAGCTCTTGGACCATTTTTTATTATGTTTGGTTTATTGCAACCAGAAAAACACTTTGCCTCAGCTGTGGTCGCGTCCGCAGTTCTGACGCGTCTGAATTCTGCCTTTAAACATGAAACGCTCCCAGCTTTAAAACACTTCCAGTAAGTCCATATTGGAATTTCAGGAAGAGGAGCTCATTTGAATAACAACATCTGATGCTCTTCAGTGACGTCCGAGTCGCCGTCGTATAGGTCTCTCTATCTCTATTCCTCGTATACTCCCCCCCCCCCCCCCGGTACGACTGGGCCGCGCTCCGCGGCGAGGGGAGCTCCGTGGGCCATGATGAGTTGTTTAAAACCTAATCAGAACCTAACAAGTCCCTGGTTATTTGTTTCTGCCTCAAACGCTGGAGAGTTCCCAGATGCTGTGGAAGGTAGGGAGTCGATTGTTTATACAGCGGCGAATCTTTTCCAAACACACACATTCTATCAAGCCTGCGCGGTCCTCTATCAAGGGAGGCACAAGTTACAGTTTTTCTGAAGTCGGGCCGGCACAAAAGCCCTTCAGCAGCGAATTACAACTCCCACCCCACCTGCTGAAGCCAGCGTGCTGGCGGGCGCAGTGTTCAGACGGTAACCTGCCTCCGATCGATCGGTTGTTGTTGCAGCTGCGCCCCAGTCGATGCTGTATTTAAGCGGCTCCACATGCTTGTTGAGGGGAAGGCAGCTGAATACATAAAACAGGCTCTCAGAACCACTTTGTGGTCAGGCTACGAGTAAATGGAATAATAAAAGCCAAATGGTTTCATCCCGTGTTCTGGAGCTCGTGAATCCAGGAAGTCACCGCTTACCTTTATGATCCGACGCATGTAGCGCGTTAGGCTCGGTGGGATGAGAATGGGATTTGCTTTTTGAAATTGCGGTCGACGGGATGAGCTCTTAATGCACAGATCAGGCAAATTGTCATAATATCATGTCTATTAACCCGCTAATACTGTAGCCCGTTTGTGCGGGTATTCACAAGACAAAGGCGGCGGGTCGCCGCATAGATTAATGAGCATCACGTGCCGATAGGCCGTGTAGATGTGTTTAAGAATGAACACACGTCTCACCACGCTGATGGCTTTTAACCGACACCAATGGCAGAGCTATGATGAGATATTATACTAGGTTGTGCTTTTTTTCATCATGTCACCATATTGAAATGTCCATGCTGTGATTCAGCTATAGTATTTTACATTCTAACAATCTGTTATGGAGATCCTTTAATTATTCATGGCTTTACTGTTGCACTCTACTGTTACATTTGCACTCTGGTTGGATGCCAAACTTCTTTTTGTTGTACTGTACTTGTGCTGTATAATGAAAATACATTTTAATCTAATCTAATCTAATCTAATCTAAAAACATAGACCAAAATAACTGAAATGAAGGGAAGCTCCTCTGCCTGGAGCTTCTCAGTGTGCTAATCTAATTTAAATATAAAGAGAATGTTAACACATCCACAATACACGACAACACACATACATCAGATTGGAGAGGGGGGGGTGGGGGGGTTCAGCCCTGGGTGATTGCGGTCCTCTGTCCAGTCAGCTAGGCTTCAAGGTCAAGCCTTGACTCTCTACACTGAGGTCAGCGACCATCTCCTCCTCCACTCACCCCGCTTCCTTCCCACAGGCCCACAGTGCGGATGTGTCTCCAGCTTCCTGCCTCCACAGACACACACAGGAAATGAGTAACTTAGCTGTCGCTGTGCCTGACATTTCAACAGTTTGCAGTCACACACTGTAACACCGAATCGTCGGCCAAAAGGAATTCATCTAGGTGTTTGCTGGAACACAGATGTTACGAATTAGTTATTTGTTTTGATTATTAGAGAGGGAATATACCTTGAAATGTTCACAGTCAAAAGGAAAATGACTCATCGTGTTTGTATGAGCTTTTACACGCATACGCATCATTTCTAGTAGTACTAGAGTACTGTCACAGTGTCTGGAAAGTTAATTTCCTATCCACTGTCAATGAAGAAGGTCCAAAAAAGAGTGTTGGTTCTCTTAGATTTTGGATAGATGTGTTCATGTACAAATCTGGACTAAACTACCAGTTTATATTTATATATTATTTATATTGTATTTCATTCATTATAATATTTTTTTAGAATTGTTTTGCTATAATACAAAAGTCTTCATGAGTGGTCTACAGTTTTTTGTCTGTATTTGTCAGACAAAGGTCTACAGTCTTTTAGACACTTGTTTCTACTCTTTTTCTATCTTTTCTACTGTACTGTAATTTACTGTACTGTACTTCACTGTACTGTACTCTACTTTACTGTACTCTACTTTACTGTACTGTACTGTGCTCTACTTTACTGTACTCTACTTTACTGTACTCTACACTACTGTACCTTACTGTATTCTACTCTACTGTACTCTATTCTACTCTACTGTGCTCTACACACTACACTACACTACACTACTCTATTCTATTCTATTCTAGGACAACCTTTTTGCCTGTTATTGGATATTAAACCTTGTTTTCCCCTGTAGGCTGATGCATAAGCAAACATACATTTTAGAACAATGGGTATAGCTGTTTTACAGCCTTTTTGTGCATCTGTATCAATAACCCATAGCCTAATAATCTTAATAATATTATGATGATATGCTATGAACTGAGGTCACTCACAGCAACGTGGGCTTAGCCAATGCGATGCTGACAGAATAACGTTAGCTAGTCAACGTTAGAATAGTCAGTAGAGGTCTTCACGGTTCTACCCAAATCAGAGACCCGTACGGATTAGGGTCAGGTCCCATTCTATTACCGCAGCGCAGGTCCCGGGTCTGTTTATCATTATGTGTTTACCCGAGTGGATCTGAGAAGACCAGAATGATCAGTGTTGATCATGAGAAAAACACATGGAGGTGCCGTGTGACGTGACGTGTAAATCAACTCTGTCCGTGGCAGTAAATATGGATTGATATGAGTCTAATTTTGTTGAGTTATCCTGCTCCTATTGTCACAACATGGTACTAAATGACCATTAATAATTGGAGGACGTCTGCGAGTGTGACCCCGCTCAGGAGGTGAAGGGTGAAGGGTCAGAGAGCAGATTCAGCAGCAATAACATAGTAGCCGTGGCAACGATCAATCAGTATCATGCCCAACGTCATATTTCGAAATGGAAAACAGTCAATGTTATCTTTGCGTCTGTTGTTTTACGCTACATGCAGCAAAATACAACAGAACATCTAAACAACTCGTGCAGGCCAATGCGTCATTTTGGATTCATTGTCATCCTTGACAGCCAGTGGACTTAAAGGAACACACCAACTTTTTGGGAAATTAGCTTATTTGTCATCTGGAGTTAGACAAGCAGATACATACCCTTTTCTTCTCTGTGCATGCATTAGGCTTAGGGAACAGCCGCACCGTTAGCCTAGCTTAGTGCCATTCACTGGAAGTAGGTGTGCCAGTGTAGCCTAGTTCCCAACAGCCACAAAATATACTCCAAATACAACTCCAAAACGTTCCTGTAAACATGTTGTGACCTGTGTATTTACCACATGGAGAAAAACAGGGCTTTTGAGGTGATGAAATCACTGCGCCCAGGCAGCAGTGTTTCAACAAAAAATATTCATACCGCTTCATTTATTTACTACAGACACAAAAGTTTTGTTTCTGTTTTTCTTTTTTACATACTTGCGCCACACGGAACAACTCATCACTACAGCCCAGCATCATATTACTGTAGCCAGTCTCTTGAAACACCACTATCTCCAAACTTCCACTCCGCTCAAAACTTTATTTTGTTATGTGCTCTCGCTGCTGCTGTGGGTTTTCTTTTTAGGGGTCGGCTTACTCCTTCCATAGTTCTACATATTTGTAACCCATTTAACATTATTAAGCTAACGTTAGCTAATCGTCGGACATAACGTTAGCTCCCTAGGCTACAGTGCAAGCAGGCGCCACAGGCAGCCAGTGATGACAGAAGAGTAGCGGATGTGATGTCGGTAAACAAGCCACAAATTAGGCCTGTGGTAAGACCAAAACACACCACAGAGCGGGTCTTCTCCAAAGCGGGGGGGACAGTGAATGTGGAGCAGGCTCTGCTCTTACCAGAGAGAGTAATCTTACTGAAAAATAACTTCTAGAATACTCAATCAGCAGCAGAGTAGTTCATTGCTGCTAGATTGTTTGTTTGTTTAATCAGTTGTAAAATACTTTCATTTATTTGTTATTTAAGAATATATGTGTATTTTTTTATCAGCAGAATAGTTAATTGCTGCTAGAATGGTTTGTTTACCCTTGTTTTATACTTGATATTTTGTCAAATACAATACCTTTATTTATTTTGTATTTAAATATATAGATGTGTACCTTTTTAGTTAATTTGTAAAACATATTTTTTTAAATAAACATAACATTTATTTAAAGATGGCGGCTACGTGGCGTAGTGGGCAAGGCGCTCGCCACGAAATCTGGAGACGCTGGGCTCGCCTGTTCGAGCCCAGCGCTCCACATTTGCTTTCAGTTTAGCTGGTCGTCCGTACTAATACACATTGGCCGTATTAGGGGGTGGGAAACTGATGGGTGGGGATCGGGTGTTGTGGACAGCGACTCCTACAGGTCGGTTGGTGCGCCTGCGCAGTGGAATCAGGAAGTGTCGGGGGCAGCATGAGCCTCCCACGCGTTACTCCTCACCACTGAGAGATCGAGCTGCGCAGGTGAAAAGATGCGACTGCTGTTACCTCAAGTACCGGAGGGGACTTGTGCTATGTATGACTTAGTCCACATTGCAGCCGGCTTGTGGGAGGCAAAAAACAGCGTTCGTGACAGGGGAGGGTTGAATTGGATGATACGAAATTGGGATGGGAGAAAATATAGAAAATGGGAGAAAAAGTGGATACAAAAAAAAAACATTTATTTAAAGATATGTGTTGTTCTAAATAAATAATAATAATAATAATAATAATAATAATAATAATAATAATAATAATAATAATAATAATAATAATAATAACTGTATTTGTATAGCACCTTTCATACAGGGGATTGCAGTTCAAAGTGCTTTACATCAGTAGGATGTAAATAATAATGAAGTAATAATAAATAATAATACATTATTTATTTATTAAATATTAAGTTTGGAATTATTTTTTACAACTGAGGTAGATTACATTTTAGAGACTAAAGTACAGAAAAAAGGTACCGTTGGGTACCGGTATCGATTCACAGGTACTGGTACCGTTCAAATGTGAAAGGTACCCATCCCTAACGGACACTGTGGTGAAAAAGGCAAAGCAGCGCCTCTATCACCTGAGACAATTAAGGAAGTACAGAGTATCTGGGAAGATACTCCAGTTCTTCTATTCCGGGGCTGTGGAGAGCATCCTGACTGGGAATATCACTGCCTGGTTTGGCAACTGCACTGCCCAGGACAGGAAGGCTCTAGAGTGGTGCGCTCAGCAGACCATACTACGGGTATTGCACTACCACCCCTGCAGGACTTATACAATAGGAGGTGCAAATCCAGAGCTTGCAGAATAATGAAGGACCCCCACCACCCCAACAATAGCCTGTTCAAGCAATAGTCAGGCAAGCGCCTCCACACATGCCGCAAGAACAGAGAGACTCAGACTCAGCTTCTTCCCCCAGGCCATCACAACACTGATCTCTCCACACACAAGCACACATGAACACACATGAACACACATGAACACACATGAACACACATGAACACACACACACACACACACACACACACACACACACACACACACACACACACACACACAGACACACACACACACACACACACACACACACACACACACACACACACACACACACACACACACACACACCACACATCCTGCACTCTCTCACACACAAACTCACTACAGGTCACTTTAAACACAAAAGAAAAGGTCACTTAACCACTTGGCCTTTTTATTTTTAATTTTTGAGGACTGCATACTTTTTTTTCAAACCAAAACAACATACTTTATAGCACATGCATGAGCCTGGTCTCTTTTGAAAGATGACATTCTGAAGTTTCTGATTCCAGAAAAGAAATTATTCACTTTTAGTGCTAACGTAATAGAGTAACATAGGTCTGAACTTGAGTTGTAGAAAAACTTGTTACTCAAGTTTGTCTGTAGTAGTTAGTAGTCCAGCGGTAGTATTTCCCCAGAAGGTGGTATGGCTTACAAATCCATACGGACCCATAGCCTGGAGCTTTATGTAGTACATGTCCAAATTTCATAAAGATACATTCAGAAATGAGTGATTAAGAGTGATTTTGGTAAACTGTGTAAAAAAGAAAAACTGAGTTTTCTCATAGACTTCAATTCATTCGGCTGTTTTTCTCTTCCTGTTTTCGCTCGGTAGTTCTTCACCAGATCCCTGATTTATACATCCCCAGGTGGGGTATCATTGGAAAGCCACACTCATTGGAAAGCCAACTCCACAATCATTTTCGAGATCGGATCTAGATTGACGGAACTACTGCGCCAAGAGTCAGGAGTGGTATTTTGTACAATACCGTGTACTTTGCACAAGTCTCAAATACCGGCATGTAACTCGAGAACCCCTGAACTGAATTTGTTGGCTTTTGTCGCTATCGACACGCAACAAATAAGCCTTCAATTCGATATATTGTATTACAAAATATGCACACCCGAGCCACTAGGGGTCGCCAAAGTAAATCGTCCTAAAAATGTCCCATATGCGGGTCGGCGCATGCTAAGAGGTAGAAAGACAAAAATATAACTGTTTTTTGTATATTATAGTTAGTATAGCTAGTAGGGCTGACCTTCGAATTTTTTTTTGGCATTCGAAGCTTCGGGGCCGAGATTCGATTTTAATTCGAAGCTTCAACATTACATTTTTTTAATAATAATAATAATTAATATTTATTATCATTATTTATTTTTTTATGTTGTGGGACTTGTACAGCACTTTGTTCAACTGTGTCAGTGCTGTAAAGTATTTTTTTTTATATATATTAAAATGTTATTTTCCCATTAGAATCCCATGCCCATCGAACGAAGCTTCGAAGCTTTGAAGTATTTAAGACAGCCCTAATAGCTAGTATAGGATAGTTATATATAGTATAACTGTATATTGTATAGTATATTGTATAGTAGTGTATATAGGACTCATTACCTTTTAATTCGGAAGCTTAGCATTGTATTGTATTTTATCTTAAGACTTTTTATCATGTCTATTTTATTATCCATTCTATTTTATTCTATTATTATTAGTATTTTTGCACAATCAAGGTGGGCATGGCCACCTTCATTTCACTATATGTCTCATGTATGTATGTGACAAATAAATCTCTTGAATCTTGAATCTCATTTATGACCCTCTGCTATCAGTTGTCAAGCAGTTCCAGTTGACTTTCCTGGACCCAACAAAGGTAAGACCAACGTAAAGATGGTCACTCTTGGTCATGCCTGGTGGAGATGATGTGTTTGGTTGTGTGTCTGTGTGTGTGGTTGAGTGGGAGGAATGGTGGTGTTGACAGCAGATGACAGAGACAGCAGTGGCCACTAGCACACTGGTAGCTGACTTTAGATATAGATATCATTGTTATGCTGATGATACTCAACTCTTCCTCTCCTTCCCTCCCTCAGATATCCACGTCTCTGAGCGGATCTCGGCCTGTCTGTCCGACATCTCCGCCTGGATGACGACCAACCACCTCAAACTGAACCTAAGCAAAACAGAATTGCTCCACCTTCCGGCCAAATCCTCCCCCCTGACCGACCTTTCCATCACAGTCGAGAATGCAGCTGTGACCGCGTTCCCGACCGCCAAGAACCTTGGTGTTGTCCTTGACGACCAGTTGAACTTCTCTGCTCACATCGCAGCGACAACCAGAACCTGCAGATTCCTCCTGAGCAATGTCCTTTTGGAGCACCAATCACAAGCGGCAGCACGGCTCCATTGTGTGTGTGTGTGTCCGTGTGAGGGAGAGAGAGTCAGATAGTTCTCCAACTCTGTAGCAGACAGTGAAATCCTGGTTGTTCCCCACCCACCTGGTTATCTAAAAACGATCGTGCCGCGCCGCCGCCACAACTAGAAACAATGGCCTGGCAATTTTTTTTTTAAATTATAATAAAAAAATATATATAATAATTATTTTTTTATATAATATTTATTTTTTTATCTGTGCAAGCCAGGCCACCGGGAAAACTCCCGGTGCTCCCGATGGCCAGTCCGGGCCTGCTGTGCGGCAAAGGGAACCGCTCCCGCCTACCTCCGGTCAATAGTCTCTAACTACACACCCTCAAGACCCCTACGCTCTGCATCTTC
The DNA here is from genome assembly GCF_963971535.1 of Notolepis coatsorum. Classification (NCBI taxonomy): domain Eukaryota; kingdom Metazoa; phylum Chordata; class Actinopteri; order Aulopiformes; family Paralepididae; genus Notolepis; species Notolepis coatsorum. The sequence goes on from NC_140182.1 coordinate 68,493,079, forward strand.
TGGCCGCCTCAGACCTACTCCTATCCAATCTCCGGGAGGGTCATCAAAGAGAAGTCGCCTATTCTCAGTCCTTGCCCCACAATGGTGGAATGAACTACCCACCCCAGTTAGGACAGCTGAAACCAGTCCAATCTTTCGCCGTCGACTAAAGACGCACTTCTTCAACCATTATCTGAAATAAAATTTAAAAAAAGAAAAGAAAAGAAAAAAGAAAAAAAAAGATCTAACCCTAACTAACCTTACTGTCATGCACTTGTCCTAATAAACTAACCTACGCTGTAACACGCAACACTTTGATGAACATTGTTACTCAGCTGATATAGTTGTACCCTTCCTGAGGACTTGTCGTACAGAACTTGTAAGTCGCTTTGGATAAAAGCGTCAGCTGAATGACTAAATGTAAATGTAAATGTAGATAAGACTGCTGATTTTTCCAAGTTCTACTAAAGTGAAATATCCCTTTAAGCCCTGCCTAATGTGTACAGGCTACTGTCTGTCAGCTGTCATTTGGTAGGCTAGTGACTTGAAAACACAGTTGTCGTCGTCGTCGTCGTCGTCCCCCCCCCCCTACACACACACACAGACGATGGATGACCTCTGTGTATGTTGTGCGAGTGCGTTTGGATACCGGTAATTATACTTAATGGTAATAGATGGTGTTAAATATTGTAAACATGTTAGTTTGCTCTGTGAGAGAGAGAGAGAGAGAGAGAGAGAGAGAGAGAGAGAGAGAGAGAGAGAGAGAGAGAGAGAGAGAGAGAGAGAGAGAGAGAGAGAGAGAGAGGGAGGGGGAGAGAAAATAAACGTAACGTGCGGCGGAGAACGGCGCTCTGCAGAGCGCACCTTTCTAGTATTTAGGATATTTCTGGAAACTCCCAGGGGTCTGGGCTCGCCCTAGAAATGGTTGAGCGATGGAAAATATTGTCGTAGCAAACACTGTTTATGCAGGCCGTAGGTTCAGTGTTAAGGGACAAGGAATAGCAAGTATATTCGCAAAATGTTTGGCCTTCTTGTGCTCTTAAGATATCTCGACCCAGGCTTCTCTGAAAACCCATGACCTAGATTCTAAGAACTGGAAGCCAATTAAACAAAATAAAAAAGGAAAAGAGGGAAGAATGTGCCATTTTTTTTTACCCTGAGTCACGGTGCATCGCTCTCAACCCCGGTGTTCCATTTGCACAACATTGAAACGGGGATTAGGCTTGATAATGCACAGGCGGGAGTTCCAGCCACACCGCGTTGATTCTCTTCACGATGATGAGTTCCCATTGTGTGGAGGGTAGAACTGTGTATTAGCAAGGATAAATTGCAGGCTGGCCGATGTTTAAAATGCCCATAACCTTGAGTTATAAGGTCATAGGCTCCAATGTCACATATGGGATATATCTCAGAGAAATTGCAACCCCCCCCCCCCCCCCCACATCACCATCCACTTGGGTTCACAGAGAATACGTGCCAGAGACACACATATGTATAAACAAAGCCTTACTTCTCTGCACCATTTCAAAGGACTGCAAGCCATTATCATCGTGTTTTCTTTATACTGATTGCTCGAAATGTCATTTAGTGGATAAGCAATTATGTAGCAGTTTTAACCACTTGTGTGTCGCTTCAGACATTGGAACCAGGTCATAACAGCCACATGTAAACTGTACACATTCCATTTCAAAAGGAAATGGAGTTTGTGGTTTTTTTTGGCATTTAGGTGGTTAGAGAACTTCACATTTTAATTACTTGTATTTAGGGCAAAACATGTGCTCTTCTCACCTCCATGAATTTTTACTACTTAGCTGCAACAAAGCACTTAAAAAAATTATTAAAGGGGAACTTCACCCAAAAAACAATGCTGATTTACTATGCGCATAATCACACACACACACACGCACTTACATAATTCCAAAGCTCTAAACTTAGACATTAATTTAGTTTGACAGTTATTAAAAGTTAAAGATCCCATGGAAGACTTCCGGTTAGCGAGGAACAGGTAGACAGCTGCAGGGAAGAGCTCCCGGTCAAAAAAAAAGCTAGCATAACTAGCTAACCAAGAGCAAAACATAGCTAACATGCAAGTTAACATGCAGATCGGACTAGATGCAATACAGAACACTATCGAGAACATATGAGAAGGTTTGAAGAACGAATAGACGGACTCTGAGAAATATTAAAGCGGGGGCTGGAGGATTTCAGAAAGGCAGACCAACCAGACTGGGGGGCGAGGCAACAAGTTAACATACAAGCTAACACGCAGACCGGACTAGATGCAATACAGAACATGCAGAGGAGCATGGAGGTTAATTCAAAAGAATTCAAGCATACAAGAAGACAATAGGGACGACAAAAGAAAGACAATAGGGATGTTGGAAGAGCCCAGACCAACCAGGATGCAAGCACTGAGATCGCCCAGACCAACCAGGATTCAAGCACTGAGGCCACCCACACCAACCAGGATTCAAGCACAAGATCACCCAGACCAGCCAGGATTCAAGCACTGAGGTCACCCAGACCAACCAGGACTCAAACACTGAGGTCACCCAGACCAACCAGGACTCAAACACAGAGGTCACCCACACCAACCAGGATTCAAGCACTGAGGTCACCCAGACCAACCAGGACTCAAACACAGAGGTCACCCACACCAACCAGGATTCAAGCACTGAGGACACCCAGACCAACCAGGATTCAAACACTGAGGTCACCCACACCAACCAGGATCCAAGCACTGAGGACACCCAGACCAACCAGGATTCAAACACTGAGGTCACCCACACCAACCAGGATTCAAGCACTGAGGACACTCAGACCAACCAGGATTCAAGAACTGAGGTCACACACACCAACCAGGATTCAAGCACTGAGGTCACCCACACCAACCAGGATTCAAACACTGAGGTCACCCAGACCAACCAGGATTCAAACACTGAGGTCAAGATGAGAGAGGAGGAGAAGGAGACGAGAGGAGGTGAAAGGACACGGCGATACAAGGAAGGATGAGTACTAGGGATGTCCCGATCACATTTTTTTGCTCCCGATCCGATCCCGATCATGTGATTTTGAGTATCTACCGATACCGATCTTTCCCGATCAAAAAAACAAACAAAAAACAGGATTCAGACACTGAGGTCACCCACACCAACCAGGATTCAAGCACTGAGGACACTCAGACCAACCAGGATTCAAGAACATTACAATTCAAGTTCTAATTTGGAATGCATACAACGTACCGGTATACATATTATTTGAAGATAAGTGAATCCAGGGAATTTAAATATATACAATTAAGAAAATAACAATTCAAGTTCTGAGTTGGAATATATACAACGTATACATATTATTTGAAAATAAATCTACGTTTTGATTCGGGACATATATGATAAGTATCGCATACTGGACTAAGCTGAAGGACCTACCGCACGTGACACACAAATATGACGGTGAAGAACATGAGGAAAACGTATACAAAGCTGTGACCGGGAGCTGAACTTAGATCACATGAAGGACAATAATTCTAATAACATGTTGGACAATTATAGTGAGCTTGGGAGACTCGCCACTGGGAATATCTTCACCACTAGGGGGGGGCCCTCTCACTAGGAGAGCCATTTTCCCCTCCACCTGCCAACGGGGACAAGGGGGATACAAATTAGAACCCCCAAAAAATCTGGGAAGTACCAAATGTCTTTTTTATTTTCTTTTTATGTCAGGTTAGAACAGCAGTTGCTATAAATGTACATATTAATCGTTGTGACATGGGAGGAACAGAAGTGGGCGGGCTTGGCTCAGTGGGGGGGAGTATCGGGGGGGAGGCCATCGTTTCGGCCCTGGAGAGGGGGGCCTTGTGGGGTCGGTGTGAGTGGGGTGGGGTTATTTTTGGGCCCTCGGCTGTTATGGTCTGGGCGGTCTTGTCTCTGGGCCGGGGGGGCCCCGGGCTTGGGGTCGCGGGGAGTCTGAGGGCCATTGAGGCGTGGTGCTCTGGCCTTCTGCAGGGCTTGGGGTTCTTGTGGGCCGAGGACCTCGCAATTTACGGTGGCCAGTTTCGAATTGCAGCTTCCATAGGTGCTCCTTAAGAGTGGTTTTGAATGTGGGTAGGGATTAAATTTTTTTTACGGCTGTGGGTAGGGCGTTCCACATTGTTGTGGCATAATTGCGAAACGTGTTTAGCCCCTTGTTTGTGCCGAATCTGGGTTGCACATGATTTGTGGAACTCCCTCTGGTGTTGTGGGCGTGGTATTCACTGACCTTTGGGAAGTATTTCAACATGTACATGGGTACCTGTGTGGTGTAGTGTATCTTGTAGACCAGGCCCATTGCAAGTTGCTGTACTCTGTCGTCTACTCTAAGCCATCCTAGGTAGTCAAAGTGGGCAGGGGTGAGGTGGGTTTTAGGAGTAAGGTCAAGTAGTAGTCTGACCAGTTTGTTTTGTGATGTTTGTAATCTTGTTTTTAGCGCCTTTGAGGTGCTTTAGTACCATGAGGTGCAAGCATAGTCGTAGTACCCTTGAATGAGTGCTCCTGCCAGAGTCTTCCGGGTATTCTTGTTTACCAGAGAGGAGATCCGGTACAAGAATCTAGTTTGTTGGTTGACTTTTTTGATTACATTGGATGCCATTTTGTCACAGGAAAGAGTTACCTCTAGGATGGAACCCAGGTATGTAATTTCACCTTTCCTTGTGACAATGAACGCACAGAGAGAAAATTGGTATCTATCGGACCTCTATAGGACCTCATTAATTCATCCGTTTGCGTCAATAGTGTATTAACATTAGCGTTTGCGGTGTTCCTCTGTGCTCTGTGTGTGTGTGTGTGTGTGTGTGTGTGTGTGTGTGTGTGTGTGTGTGTGTGTGTGTGTGTGTGTGTGTGTGTGTGTGTGTGTGTGTGTGTGTGGATTATATTAACACAACAGAACAGAATGAGAGAGAGAGAGAGAGTGTGTGTGTGTGTGTGTGTGTGTGTGTGTGTGTGTGTGTGTGTGTGTGTGTGTGTGTGTGTGTGTGTGTGTGTGTGTGTGTGTGTGTGTGTGTGTGTGTGTGTGTGTGTGTGTGTGTGACTCCTATGCATTTCATATGGGAGTTGAAGCTGATCCATTGACCCACATCCTTCACTGTCAGGGTTATATTTATTATGGACAGAAGTTGTCAAATCATTATCTGTCAACTGTCTGCACATGTGTCAATAGTGTATTAACGTTACTATTTTACTGTAGCGTTTCTGCGTTTGCGGTGTTCCTCTGTGCTAGCATATCTGCCATCTCTTAGCTAGGCTATAGTGCAGGTGGGTGACGGTCAGTCAAAGCGCATTGCGAGTATGGGCGGAGCCCAGCCAAAAACAGCTTTTACTTTGGAAGGGCAGAAAGTGGTGCACCAAAGTACTTGATTAAAAATACAAAACAATGAATTGTATTGAAAAAAACCTTACAGATGTGTTCCATAGACTCACAGGAATTGTGTAAAATTGCCCAAAATTTTTACAATTGTGGACCTTTAAGAAGACACGCAATAACAAACCTACATTCCCTCAGCCAGCGGTTCCCAAACTGGTTGGCGTTGCCGTCACACAAAATCTGTTATATCACATGTGGTAGTGAGCTAGCTAGCTGACGCTACGTAGAGCAGTCGTCTGGTAATCCGGAGGTTCCTGGTTTGATTCCCGCTCCTCCCGGGCAGCGTGTCGAAGTATCCTTGAGCAAGACACTTAACCCCTAATTGCTCCGGATGAGCAGTTTGGCACCTTACATGGTTGCCTCCGCTGCCGGTGTGTGAATGTGTGAGTGAATGGGTAAAATTGTAAAGCGCTTTGGATAAAAGCGCTATATAAATGCAGTCCATTTACCATTTACCAAAGAAAAGCTGACGCAGCATGACATGTGTTCCAGGTAACGTTAACATCACTCATGTTACAAAGCCAAGAGCAAAACTGTATTGTAGTACCATTTTCAAGATAACAACTAGGGCTTTCAAATGATATAAAATATCTGTAGGCTATGATTATCATGATTATTATTATTAATATCTTTCATATTTGATACAGAGATTATTACAAAAATCTTGTACGGCCACCACATTTCAACAAACAACTGCATTATCAACCACTTTACTGACAAATAGCAGGAAACTTAGAGGGTATTGGATATAGAAAATTATGTGGGCAATATAGAACAGCTGACAGATTAGAAATATCATCTATTGTTCAAAGGTTATGATAATTATAGTGATAGTAATAAAAACAATTCCGTCTGAAAATGTACTTGAAGGGGTTTATGATGAATATATGTTTGTGGGTAGCCTATGCTCAAAGTAAATATATATAGTACCATTTTGAAGATAACAACTAGGGCTTTCAAATTATATAAAATATCTGTATGATTATCATGATTATTATTATTCATATCTTTCATATTTGATACAGAAATTATTACAAAAATCTTGTCCGGCCACCACATTTCAACAAACAACTGCATTTTCAACCACTATACTGACAAGCTAGCAGGAAACTTACAAGGTATGGGATATACTGTATGGTGGAGAACTTTGTGGGGTGGAGTGACAGCAACCACCCCAAGAAGAGGCCCCCCCTGATTCCCATCACCATCCGAGGGGATGAGGTGGAGGTGGTGGAGTCATATAAGTTCCTTGAGGTACACCTGAACAATAAACTGGACTGGTCGGACAACATGGCCCTCTACAGGAAGGGACAGAGCAGGCTGTTCTTCCTGAGGAGACTCGGGTCCTTCAATGTTTGCAATAAATGGTACATGGCTGCTTTTTTATATAGAAGCTTTTATCCACGTACCACACTTATCCACGTACTACACTTAAACAGATGTGTCCATCAGTTATTGGTGTAAAGTTGTGGAATTCTCTCCATAGCGAGCTTAAGGGAAGTAATAGTGTTTATCAATTCAAAAAAAAATTATAAAAAAGAAATATTTAGTCAGTATGAAAATCAAATGTGATATGAATAGTGAGATCTTTTCTTTTCTTTTTCTTTTCTTTTTTTTCTCTCTTTCTTTTATTCTTTATTATTATTATTATTATTATTATTATTATTATTATTATTATTATTATTATTATTATTATTATTATTATTATTATTATTATTATTATTATTATTATTATTATTATTATTATTATTATTATTATTTAATTTGTTCTTTGTTTAACTGTGGATTGTGAGTTTCTGTATAATGGTATAAATTATTATTTGTATAAATTAGGTTGTACGCCGACCATTAAGAAAAAACTTTTTTAGTTTAGGAATAAGGGGCAGGTAACTATAAGATTTATTCTTCTTCCTGCTCCTTTTGTCCATGGAATGTTATTTATGATTGTGTAATGAAGAAACTCTGATTGTATGATTCCATGTGGCAAATAAAAACTCTGAAAAAGCTTTTATCCAAAGCGCTTTACAATTTGTTACTCACATTTTTACCCATTCACTCACACATTCACACACTGACGGCGGAGGCAACCATGCAAGGTGTCAACCTGCTTATCAGGAGCAATTAGGGGTTAATTAAGTGTCTTGCTCAAGGACACATCAACACGCTGCCCGGGAGGAGCGGGAATCGAACCAGGAACCTCCGGATTTCCAGACGACTGCTCAACCTCCTGAGCCACTGTCGCTACCAATGTAGGTAAAATATACCCTGTTAAATACTTAGAAATAATTTGATTTACTTTGCCCATCATATTTACTGTACTTACCCATCCTGCTTTCTGGTTCCTGGCACCTTGCTCCATTACAGTGTGCTCCATTCGCTGACTTTGGGTTCTTAAAGATAATGTGCGATTTTGGCCACTTGTAGCGCTCATGAGCCGAACACACATCGGGCCGTGTTTGGTAGTGCCGAAGAAGAAGCTTCCCACACGAATCCACACAAGGAAAAACAGCGAAATATTTGTCTCAAAATTCCGTACGTAACTCCAAGCTGATCAAGCGTGTACTTAGAATTCCGTACGTAAATCTAAGCAGATCAAGCGTGTTTTTCGAATTCCGTACGTAAATCTAAGCAGATCAAGCGTGTTTTTTTAATTCCGTATGTAAATCTAAGCAGATCAAGCGTGTCCTTATGATTTACGAAACACAAATTGAGAGGTGTGTGTGTGTGGATAGTTTTTACGATTGTGGATTCTACTTTTGCGGTTGTTTATTTTTGACCAACCTCCTACCTACCAACCTCGTCCAATGTACAGTTTCTTCGTCAAATGTATATACTCTCTTTTTTAGACTATTTTTGTATCACAAACAGTACTGTATTTGTAAATCTGGTATGTCATAAATGTATAGATGTAGCAGTACTGTCTATCTGTATGTCATGTATGTCATATATGTTATGATGAATTGAAAATGGGGGACCCTGATGTAAACAAGACAAAAGTATTTCTCTGGTCTGCATACCCTTAACAATTGTGTGTATTGAGCTGTACTGTATTGTACCCATTCTGCAATCTGTTAATAACATTTTCAATCAATCAATAGAAATCTACCCCCATAGGTGTTGGCTTCAAAATAAAAGTACAATAACTTTTTTATTTTAGTTATCTTACTATGAGATGAATACATGCACATCAGAAAACTGTTCGAATGAAAAGAGACCAGTAAAGGGGAAAAAAGGGAAATAGAAGGTGTGGTATTTTTTAAAACACTTTTCTGATAAAAAAAAAAAAAAGCTAATGTGAAATGTGGCCAATATGAGATAAACGCTCCTGAGCTTTAATAATAAAGAAGATGGATGTAAAAAAAGAAAATAGTTTAGAGTGTCTAGAGTGAGAATCTAGAGTGAAGTAGAATTCACATGAAAGTCGCATGACTGTTCAGACTGAGGTCGCATTGCAAGAAAACCACACCTGTATCTGATTTAGGACCACATCATGAAAGTGGCCCAAATCAGAATTGAAAGAATTAGATTTGTGCTGTTCACACTGTCATGATCTGAGTCACATATTATGATTTTTAAAGCTAATCGCTGTCCATTTTCAAAGTTCTGTCAAATAAATTCTAGATATTTGTGTGTGGTGGGGGCCTAAATGTTTCCAATTACCCAAGGGGGGCCTGACTAAAATAGTTTGGGAACCACTACCCTAAGCCATTTGCAGCTGGTTAAAAGTGTGACCCACTCAATATTAAAAAAAAAACGTATTAAAGTAACTTACCATCCAACCAACAACTAACTACATAAGCTAATCACCTGTACTGTACCCTGAGGGACACCACGCAAAACACCCCTTGCATCGCCATGTGCCACCAGCCATGGCACTGGTTAAATGTGTACTATACCTGAACCAATAGCACGCTTGCGCTGCATTCTGACAAGCTCTCTAATTACCTCTGCAATTTATGGTACGCCGGCCCGTCTGCTACTCATTTCGCTATTATCTCGACAGACAACAAACTAGTCCCGTTAGTACTGTGCTTGTGAGACGTGCCTCTGGCAGGTGTGGGTTTTAGTCGCCACAAATTGTTCATTAAAAGTCACAGTGAATGCCACTTTTAGCTTTATTACTAAACTGTTTTCAGCGAGAGGAGGGCCCCTCTGTGCGCTCACTTGGGCCTCATTTGCAATAAATTGAGTGACCCAGGCACTCTGTTTGAGAGTTATAAGCTTGAGGGTCCTAAAGGAGGGTGCCTCTGACCACCCCTCTTAGCTGTTTCTCATGCTCCTTGCGGTACAAGCGGTAAACACTACTGATATAGTGTTTGCCAGCAAAAACATTCGATTCAAATTGCTTATTGTTAATACGTTATGTCTGCATGTGAAAAATGTCAATGGTTAGACCTAGTATGTCATTTGAGACAGGTGTTTTGACACATACAGCCTATGTATGTGCCGTTAGGTTCAAAACACTTGTCATTTTGTAGTATGGTAGCCCTGAGAGGCTCAAATTCTGCCATCGTGAATGGACCGTGAACATGTGATTCATATGGCCTCCTGGTTTGACTTCATTACTGTTCTCATACCCAAAGCATCCAAATGTTGCTGCATTTATAAACGTAACAATCCGTTAAAAGGAAAATCCACCCAAAAATAATCTGAATCTGAATCAGAATGAGGTTATCCTGTATGTCACACTTCTAAAGAATGTGGCTTGGTGCTTGCTCATTTATAGAAATGTTAATTCATGTGCATTGTCCCTGCAAATAAATACAACTGAAACTGAAACAAAGAGGACAGCATTTTCTTTTTAATTTGAATAAACATTTTGAAATATTAAACAAGCGGAAATATATACAGAAGTGTTGGAGGTATTTTCCAAATGCAGAAGTGTCAGAATATGCAATAACAGAAGTGTAATAAATAAAATGTACAGAGAATTTGCAGAGATGGAAAGAACATCTTTGCTGTATACAAAGTTTCTACAGTGTTTGTAAGAGCCTTAACTAATGCAGTGACGTAAGAGTCATATACAGAATATGGACACACAACATAAACATTTTAAACAGGCTCAAGTTAATTTCCTGTTGCAATGTTTGCCAATGCAATAACATGAAATACACTTGGGTCCAAAGTGTTCCCTAGCAACAGAATTCCAGTAATGCTGTGTTTATACAGAGAGTTTCAGTTATAGTATGTGTGGTGGACGGCCAGGGAATTCAGTCGTTAATGAAGGTCCCAGCTCCGGGAATCTATTTTCCCCATGTCTTGTTGTTTCAGATATCACAGTCTGCGCCCCCCCCCCCCCCCCCCCCCCCCAGAGGGGAAGGCTTGGAAGATGTGGTGATCGCCAATGATCTTCGGCCGGCACGTCTCCCGGTCCGCAAATTGTTCGAGGTCCCGGGATCGGGGGCTTGGTAAATCGCAGCCCATGATAATCTAGATGACGCGTCTCGGGTTTTGCCTCGCCCCCGAGTGCCGGCTGACCGGAACCAGACTGCTGTCGAGGATGGACTCGATAAACGGCTGTCGAGGTTTGAAAGGCTTCGCTTGCCACAGGAAGCACATCCTTTGGTGAGCCTTTATTGTGGCGGAGTCACTGTTGGCCTCCCACGTGAGAGTCTTTATTGTGGCGAAGTCACTGTTGGCCTCCCACATGAGGTCCCGGGACAGCGTGGTTCCCAGGAACCTGAATGACTCCACAGTGGTAACTGCTGAGCCACTGACATTAAGGGGAGGGAGGGGAGCGCTCTTCCTGAAGGCAGCCACACTCATCTCCACTGTCTTGTGAGCGTTGTCCACAATCATCTTTACTGATCACCTCTCTCCTACTCTGCCCTCACAGACTCTGGACTAACCCCCCCCCCCCCACACACACACTGACACACACACAGACACAGACCCACACTGCCACTTTACAAACTCACTGCCACTTTACTGCCTTTACTTTAGTTTACATTATTAGTTTACTGCCATATCTATCATCTCACTGCCACTTTACTGCCATTATTTATTATTTATACTTACTATGTACCACTGCTGCTAAAAGATTTGCACTAAGTTCTCTTTTACCTCCTATATTTAGCTGCTGTTTATATTGTATATAGTCCTGTATATTGTGTGTACATCATGTCCCATATGTTACTTTATGTTTATAGTGTCCTATATGTTACTTTATGTTTATATTAGATATTTTTTATATACACCGTGGGAAGGGGGAAAATGCTATTTAATTTCGCTGTATGTCTTGCACATTACGAGAAGTGACAATAAAGCTGACTTTGACTTTGATTGATTGAAAAGTTTATTAACAGATTGCAGAATGGGTACAGTACAGTACAGCTCAATACATACAATTGTTAAGAGGATGCAGACCTGAGAAAGACTTTCGTCTTGTTTCCATCAGGGTCCCCCATTTTCAATTCATCATAATGACACACATGACATACAGATAGACAGTACTGCTACATCTATACATTTATGACATACCAGATTTTCAAATACAGTACTGTTTGTGATACTAAAACAAATCCAGAAGAAGAGTATATACATTTGACATAGAAACTGTGCATTGGGGGAGGTTGGGGAGGTGGGGTGGGGCTGTACATTGGAGGTGGGGGGGGGGGGGGGTTGGGTAGGGGGGGGGGGGGACACTGTACATTGGAATACTGACATACATTTGACATACTGTACATTGGAGGAGGTTGGGTAGGTGGGGTGGGGTTGGGTGGGGCTGTACATTGGAATACTGACAAAGCCATGCTTGGTCTTTATTGTACAACTGGGTTAGGACATTTGTAGGGGCCAGTTTTGAATTGCAGTCTCCCGTAGGTGTTCTTTGAGAGTGTTTTTGAAGGTGGGTAGTGATTTACATTCCTTTACAGCTTTGGGTAGGGCGTTCCACATTGTTGTGGCATAATTGCGAAACGTGTTTAGTCCCTTGTTTGAGCCGAATCTGGGTTTTACATGATTTGTGGAGCTCCCTCTGGTGTTGTGATCGTGGTATTCACTGACCTTTGGGAAGTATTTTGACATGTACATGGGTACCTTGGTCGTGTAGTGTATCTTGTAGACCAGGCCCATTGCAAGTTGCTGTACTCTGTTGTCTACTCTAAGCCATCCTAGGTTGGCAAAGTGTGCAGGGGTGAGGTGGGTTCTAGGAGTCAGGTCAAGTAGTAGTCTGACTAGTTTGTTTTGAGATGTTTGTAATTTGGTTTTTAGTGCCTTAGAGGTGCTTTGGTACCATGAGGTGCAAGCATAGTCGTAGTACCCTTGAATGAGTGCTCCTGCCAGAGTCTTCAGGGTATTCTTGACTTGACTTTGACTACTGCCTGCTGAGTGTTGACTGCCTGCTGAGTGTTGACTGTCTGCTGAGTGTTGACTGTCTGCTGAGTGTTGACTGTCTGCTGAGTGTTTACTGCCTGCTGAGCGTTTGAGCATTTACTGCCTGCAGAGTGTTTACTGCCTGCTGAGTGTTTACTGCCTGCTGAGTGTTGACTGTCTGCTGAGTGTTTACTGTCTGCTGAGCGTTGACTGTCTGCTGAGTGTTTACTGTCTGCTGAGTGTTTACTGCCTGCTGAGTGTTTACTGTCTGCTGAGTGTTTACTGTCTGCTGAGTGTTTACTGTCTGCTGAGCGTTTACTGCCTGCTGAGCGTTGACTGTCTGCTGAGCGTTGACTGTCTGCTGAGTGTTTACTGTCTGCTGAGTGTTTACTGTCTGCTGAGCATTGACTGTCTGCTGAGTGTTTACTGTCTGCTGAGCGTTGACTGTCTGCTGAGCGTTGACTGTCTGCTGAGTGTTGACTGGAGCTCCAGGCAGTGTTGTAGTCGAGTCACTAAATCTCGAGTCCGAGTCGAGTCTCGAGTCCCCAGTGTTCGAGTCCAAGTCCAAGTCATTAAAGAATAGCCAGAGTCAAGTCTGAGTCGAGTCCCCATTACCCTAGTCTGAGTCTGAGTCAAAGTCATCAAGGTTGAGTCCACTCCACTCTGGCAGTCAAAGAGCTGACATACAAATAAAAAAAGGTCTACATTTAACATAAATGACACAGCGGTCACCAGTGGTGCAGTCGTAATATGGGAACTGCCCAAACGCCACGTGCACGCACGCTCCCGCGCACGCGCGTACATGTTCCCTCGGTTGCGCACAGAACAGATGATTATTATGCATAAATGTTTTAAATGTAATTGTAGTTACAATTTCTTTAATTGAATTAACTTAAACTAGAAAAGTAAATACAAACTAAATTAACAATGTAACTTATAGTTAGTTTACATAAGGACAGTTTCCTTCGGAGACTGATGCACAACTTAATGTCTCATCCTTCCAGTCGGGACCACAGATCAAGCAACCCCCCACCAGCTCTTCTCGTTGTTATGCTATCGGTATCCTATTATTATGCAAAGTCTAGGTGATAAGTGCCGGCCGGCGCGACGAGTCCAGTGACAATTGTGAACGCATTTTTGTGTGCGCGCGTGCAAATCCGTGCGCACTTCTGCCTCAGTGATCTACTACAACGGCGTGTAACCGCGTGTGTGCATGACTGCATCGCTGGCGGTCACCATTTCAAAGGGAGTTTATTTACTTTGTGACACAATAGCCAAACAATAATGCACTAGCCATCAATATCGTATGCCAAATGATTAGGACCTATTACAAAAAAAATAAAAAAAATAAACTGTATTTATCAATTAACAAGTCTGAGTCCGAGTCTGCATCTTCCGAGTCCGAATGCAGTCAATGCTCGAGTCCAAGTCCAAGTCCGAGTCATCAGTGCTCATGTCCAAGTCGAGTCACGAGTCCTGAAAATCAGACCAGGACTCAGACTCGAGCACTACAACACTGGCTCCAGTTGCTACACCGGGACACCAGCTGCTCAACCTCTCGTCTGTATGCAGACTCATCACTGTCGGATAGCGGCGTGAGCCAGACCACCGTCGTCCGCAGGGGAGAGAGAGTGCACATCCCTGCGGGGCTCCATGCTCAGGGTCACGAGTCAGATGTAACATGCTCAACCGGCTTCACGTACAGTCTGGATCCTCCGCGGGCCCTGTAGGCGAACCGCAGGGGGTGGTGGCCTTGAGGTGAGCCGCCGTGAGTCACTCAAAGGTCTCCCGCGACTGCATAGGTCAGGGCGACGGGTCCGTCGTCACTCAGCCCCTGTGATATTAAAATAGATATCCGCATATGTTATTTCTGTAATGCTGTACAGCTAGTTTTCGGATTTGTGAATGTGAACAAGATGAATAGCAGAGAGATGAGACTCTAGTGATGATGTCACCGAGAGACATGTCCAATGCTCCATAGACAGTGAATAGTGGAACCACTCCTAGGATGCTATGACAGTACACACAGTGATTTTACTGGTATATTGGTACATTTTCTGATTCAGAGGTGTATGCTGTAGCCCCACATTTGCATACAAAATCATTTGGATGTAACAGCTCAAACAAAAATTCTGAGCCCACAAAGTCACTCACTAATTCATTGTCAATGGACCTACTCCAAAATGCATCACATATTGTATTTTTCATTCATTTTCTAAAGATATTAGTGAAAACAATTCTACCAAATCCAAAAACTAGCTTGAAGCTTCTCCATAGACAATTGATTGGGAAAGATGGTATAGAGGACACTGAGCACCCAGGGCAATGTTTTGAGCATGTAAATGTTTCAGATCTGAGAACACTACTATGAAAACAAACATTATGTGGGTCACCAAAATCAGCCATTCATTGTCAATGAAGCAGTTCCAGACTTCATGAATCTTACTTCTCTGGTTTCTGGTTTTGGGAGTAGTTCATGTTCACAAATTTCTATTGGACTTTCCTGGGCCATGAAAATAACATATTGTATTTCTTAATTTGGATAGTGTTCCACTTTTAGGGTACTATTAGGTTATGTTAACACTGCAGGCAAAAGTGGCATTTTTTTTAATAATATGTGACTCAGATCATGACAGTGTGAACAGCTCAGATACAGGTGTGGTTTTCTTGCAATGCGACCTCAGTCTGAACAGTCATGCGACTTTCATGTGAATTCTACTTCACTCTAGATTCTCACTCTAGACACTGTAATTTACATCCATCTTCTTTATTATTAAAGCTCAGGAGCGTTTATCTCATATTGGCCACATTTCAAGTTTCAAGTTTGCTTTTATGTGTCACGTATAAAGTACATGTACATTAGGCTACAGTGAAATGCTTGGTTCTGTATGAGCCCCTGACTGTGCTTCATTCAGTAAAAAAAAAAAAGTAAGTACAATTGGGAATTAAGTCCCAACACTATACAAATATACAATAAACTAACTAAAGTACAATGAACTAAAAATGCAGACAATGAGGTACAAAAATGCAGACAATGAGGTACAAAAAATATCTTTAATAAATAGATCAAATATATAAAAAAATAAAAATATGTGAACAGCCAAACAAAAATAATCTGATCTGAGCAATAAATCAGAAGTGAGCACTAAGGCTTGCAGTGTGAACATAGCATGAGGCTTCATCCTAACCTTGCACACTCTGGGCCAAATAGGATGTGTGGCAGAATGTTTCAAATGTTCATGGTAAACAAAGTGTCACACTGCCATATCAACCAATGCAAACTGTGTTTTCTCCGACCACATCTCAACACTGCTTTTTAATTCACATACTGGCTACAGGATTATGAGCATAAATGTGCCTCTGACCATAAAGATACTCGTTCCACTTCCCTGTGTCCCACGTTGCCGTCTGAAACCAAGCCGTCTTTACGTTTTCAAGGGAACACCGGGTGGAGTTTATGAACACACCTAACTGGTTTTACTGTGTAGTAAGTGGAAGTGATGTGTGACAGTGGCACAGGAGGTAGAACGGTCGTCTGGTAATCAGAATGTTCCCGGTTTGATTCCAGCTCTTCCTGGCAGCGTGTCGAAGTGTCCTTGAGATAGACACTCAACCCCTAACTGCTTCCGATGAGCAGGTTGGCACCTTGCATGGTCGCCTCCGCCGTCGGTGTGTGAATGTGTGAGTGAATGGGTGAATGTGAGGCATAAGTTGTAAAGCAGGGAGAACGGGGATGGTTGTCACACAGGTAGGTTGTCACATTCATTATATTTCGCTAACAAAAGGCGCTTTCTCCCATATTTTGTTATGGAAATGTCCAGAATTGGGATCAGAGCTCACCTACATAGTCTTCTTTGGAGTAACTTTAGGTGAGAGGACTTTTTGTGTTTTTCATGTGGAATTGTAAATATTCAGCTCCTCTGTATTTTTCTTCTAGGCTTTTACACAATTGGTTTATAATGAAACAATTGTTACCCTTAAAAGTGTGAAGGGAAAGCTATAGTTTAGATTGTTGTTGGCTAACTAACACATTTTTAGATGGTTGCTAGCCTTGATACTAGCAAGATATTCCAGTTAGGGTTGGTCGTCACATTTTATTTTGGGTTGGTTGTCACATGTAACAAGCACATGACAGTGCTTTAATGAGCACAACATGGACCGTTTCTTCACCAACTTGGAGGTGATGGATGAGCTGAGGACAGACCGAGCAGAACCCAATGCACCCCAGCCCACCTACCAAGCCTATTACATCCCAGCCTAGACTACCTACCAAGCCTAGTACATCCCAGCCTAGACCACCTGCCAAGCCTAGTACTGTACATCCCAGTGTACTCCACCCCAGCTGGAAAAGGCAGCCAGCAAGAAGAAACAGAAAAGAAAGAGACAGGAGGAGTCTTCATCAGACAAAGATGATTGTTTTTGTTTGGTTTGTATGGAAACGTTCTCCAACAGCCATTCAGGGGAGGTATGGGAGAAGTGTTGGATGTGCAACCAGTTGGCACACAAGCTCTGCTTAGTTGGAGTGCCCAGACCCTACATTTGCCATCACTGTAACTCAGATAGTGAATGAGTGTAGCCTAGTTGTGTTGGCTATTATTGTTAGGCCTATTTATTTTGTTCTTATTTTGATAGGATGGCCTAAAGATGTCTTTCCTGTTTATGTTCATGTTAACACATTGGACGCCAACAACGTGATAATTCGTTATTGCCCGCCATGCGCCATGAATGCCAACAATGAATAAACACGTTTTTGGGATCAATATAAAAAAGATTTCGCCATGGCATTCATAATTCATCCAGCCTCCCTCCGGGACTGCAGCTGTACCCTGTCTGATATTGCAACGCCTCAATACCGCCGCCTGGTGGATGATCGGGTGAGTTACACTCCAAGCCAAAACGGAAGTGGCGCTGGTGCATCGAGGAAATTCCTCCGGCAGTAATATCTTGTTACGTGGATCCAGACAAACACTTGAGTGCATTGGGATCGCTTTCGAAACGCAATAATCTATATGATTTCGGAGTTTATTGCGTCATACAAACGGGAAATGGATCTAGCAGATCGACATCAAATAATTGGAATATTTTTCCTCCAGTCTCATCTGCGAATGGTAAGAGGAATATAACGTTATTTTCAGCCCGATTGTTTATTCATTTCACTGCAAACCATCTGATCAACATATCAACCCATACTAAATAAAGCCGTTACCGACGATCAAGGAATTATAAACAACCCGCCCCCCCCCTTTCCTTCACGCATGATGAAGCATAATGTATACCGATCATATACATTTGAATTTTTTAATATAGCATGTATAGGAAAGAAACACCAATCGATAATCTATCATTATGCTTCAGGGCCTATAACTCGTGTTTTTGGAATAACAGCAGAAAACCTTAAAAACATACTTATATTCTCGATTGGTATTTACTATTAACACAACAATGTATGAATGAAAAAATATAACGATAGATACCCAATGTTGAATGGGCCATAGTAATGTCGATATAGCTATAATATTTAAAATGTTATAGCCCTGCAAAGAAGGTAAACATCTCCATAGGGTTACAGCGCTGGCAGACTGGGCATAAGGATGGGCATACTGCGTGGCAATCAAAGTGTTAAGATGCATTATACAATGGCATGCAAATATCTTGATTCTGATTGGCTGAAACAGTCAAGTTAGCCGTTGTTATTTCGTATAACACACTCCACGTGACCCCAGATCCCCCCCACAACCGAATAACTTTTTCTGAATGAGACCGCCAGATAGACAAATGGAAGTATGAATAGCCTTTGAACGAATCCTCCAAAAAAGATAGTCAACTGGGATATGTTACACATATGTTGGATTATGTAATTGGTTTGTCATGACCCATTGTGAAACAAAATAAAAATCGCGGACAAAAAAATAAATAAAAATGGCCGTCGATTTAATTTCTTTTGTCAGACTTGGATCTTGCGTTTCCCAAACGTAGGGTCGTGACCCAAAATGGGTCGCGGACCCATTTTTATTGGGTCGCCAATTGGCAGAGTAAAATGCATAACAATCAGGCACGTTGGAAGGGGGGGTGTGGCAGCTTCAGTTACTGCACAAAAGTAAAACGGTATTTTTATATACTGTAACATATATATAATATAAGTTATAAGTTTATCCTGCTCAAAGCACTTGACTTCACCATTACACTGACACACTTGTAAATACGTTAATTTTTGTTAGATTGCCCGACTGTATTATTTTCCTCGCTGTGTGAAAAACTACAGAACTTTGCGTCTGAGGGGAGTGGCCAGACAACATGAGAGAGGAGAGATGAGACGCACCTAAATCCATTGCAGGGTGAAAATTTGCCGCAAAACATTAATATCTTTGGAACCGTGTGTGTTCAATTGTATCTGAATCGGGAGATGATCTTCTCTCGTCACAATTGAAATTGTATTTCTCCGTCGAGCAAAAGCTGGCTGGCAGTCTCATTGAATAATATACACGTTCCGAAAGTCTGTAAACCCATTGTCAAAACAATAATAAATCGCGGGATTTATATGAAGTTTGTTGTTAGATGGCATGCTTTGTAGCCTCCCTCTGCTTCTAATCTAGACAGACACGGAGGCAACTTTCTTTCTTTTTACCTACTTTTTCTATGGATGGTTTTGAGAATAAATCTCCATTATGCTTCAATTACTGTGTTTATTGTATATAGCAATAAGGTTGGATGAATTCGGTCATTGTATAAACGCATCACTTGAAGTCGTGTGTTATACGAATTAGATCACGCCTAGGGGGGTCTAACGACACTCGGCTGCGCCTCGGGCCTAACAACCACCCCTAGGCGTGATCTAATTTGTATAACACACTCCGTCGCTTGATGTAATGCTTAATTAAGTTATGTATTTGTCAACTTGTCAATGCAATTCAACTTTCAAATTTTGTTCTTCCTTCTTATCTTCTTTTTAAGATTTGTCCCATTAAAACACATAGTGACAACCAACCCCATAGTGTGTGACAACCATCCCCCGTGATGGGGTTGGTTGTCACAATGTGTCAGAGTGTCTTTGATAGGTAATTTCCTCTTTGTTACAATATGTTGGAAAATGAGAGGGATACACATTTCAAGCCAACATCTTAAGCTTCAATTTAATGTAGGAATGACCATTGAAAGATGTTTTGATGATGAGCCATTCACACTAGAGTAAAAAGTGTGACAACCATCCCCGTTCTCCCCCACTTTGGATAAAAGCGCTATATACTGTAAATGCAGTCTATGTATGATGTGGGCTGTGAGACAGGCCAGGAGGACTACATCATCAGTTATTCATCAGTAGAGTCTTGGCATTCTTTTCTGATGTATATATCAGTCTGTGATCTGACTAATTGCCTATTGTGCAGTCCTACTCATGGAAACTGGACACTTTCCAGGTCTGTCACTGTTCGGACTTCTTTGAGGGTAGTTGGGTTAAACCTTTGACATTTCCTTCGCCCCCTATTTTTACTCCTTGAGTCCTTGCAGCCAACTGAGTACACCGTCTTTTTGTCTCGTTGTGTATCGGGTGTCAAGTCGCAAATGTCACTCCTGGTGCCAGAGGCAGAATACTACGTTATTAAAAGAGCTGTCCGTGATCATCCCGGGTATTAAAGCGATTCCACGTCACCGTGTCTGCATGTCCGTCGAAGTCGCCGCTTGACCTTTCGCGACCTCCACTTCGATGCAGCTACAGATTCTCTCCCCGCGCCGCTAATACACCATCCGCGCAGAGGGGGAGACGTGAGAAAACAAATAACAGGGACCCTCACCGCATTCAAATATGATCCAGCCAATTATCCTGACATGTTTAAGACCAAAGATAAACAGGCCACAAATATCAGAAGAGGTCACGCTGACAATACAGTAAGTGCTCTGTTACTCATATGGAGATTCTAATGAACAGTTTGCGCGCAGCGTCGGAAAGTGCACAAGATACACTCGTATAGATCGCCATTAATGTGTATTAAGTGTTAATATTCTGTATCCTCCTTTTTTAAATATTCATATTTTCCAATCACACTCAATAAGTAAAGTGGGCGAAAACTACACGCCATGCAGAATTACTTTTAAAACATCCTCCGTCGAACTCCTACCAAGGCGACCCGTGTTGTTTAGTCTCTATTTCCCTGAGAGACTATTAGACATAATTTAGCCCTCCACCCTGGGCGCTATTGTCAGTTTTCACATTTGATTAAATCCCTGTGGCATAAGTGACCAACAACATTGATTTGTCATCCTCCTTGTTGCATTGACTCACCAGGGCCCACAAGAGGCTTTTTGAAAGCCGTTGATCCAGGGATATATATTTGCAACACATTTGTTTTAATTAAAGTGTGCACACAGCATGGAAATTGGATACTTGTCTAAACGACTGGATCCAACAGTAATGGTACTAATTGTGGTTACTGTTGCAGTCACTGAGGCCCTCTAGATCAATAATTAGAGAGGCTGGAGTATAGGGTTCCAAAAAGAACAGAAAATGGAGCATCAAGCTTGATCGCATACAGTTGGTGCCATATGTCGAGCAGATTGTTTAACATAGTAGTGTATAAGGGACACAAACAATAATTTTTTTTCTAATTCTTATGAATAAATATTATTCATGTTTAATAAACATTTAGAAAACAGATAGATATGGTTCTTTGGAAAGAAAAAGACACACAAAAACATTGTGTATTCTTTGAACCACCTAGTAATTGTCCCGTTTCGAAAATACACAGTCGATTGTGACAAACGCAGCCCTTTTTGGAGTCCTCCTGAGGCGAGGCAAAGCATATGCACAGTCCAAGGCAACGCTTTTAAACTCCCAACACTGAATGAAATAAAACACTCAAAGGATTAGAACAATTTAGAAAAGCAGACCCCCTTCTTTTCCATTGTGCCTCCGCCACGCTGCGGCTATTTCTCTATGCCCAGCATGGGCTCCACTTTGTGGCTTTTAATAACCTACCCCTCTGAGCTCCAGCCCCCTGGGACACATTTTTCCCCACTTTATTTGTGCCGCTCTGTTTCTACCTACCAGCAGCTGCGAGGAGGAGCGAGCGGTGGAGGCGGCGGCTGGTAGGTAGAAACCTTCCAGTTGCTCTACGCGCTAATACTCTCCTTTTTCTTCACAGCTCAAGCATTATATTGCAGTTTCATTGACTGGGAGGTGTTGTGTTGCAGTGGAATCAATAGCTGAGGGGATCCCAGCCCAACGATTAGCTTGTCAGTCAGGCCTCTGTGGTTGAAAGGAGGGGAGGCGGCGTAAAGCCCAGAATACCAGGGGCCACCAGCATGGAAAAGCTGGAATGCTGGGAGCCGCGGATTGCGCTGCACCACCTGTTGTAAGAGGCAACATGTGCTGAGTGTATTAACCTTTCTGCTACTGTGGTTTAACCGCTGACGGCTACCACTGGTCCCCTCGTTCCCTCGCAGGCCTTTAACCACAGTCAGACATGTTGTTGTTATCTAATCAAATGAGCTTAAACTGTGCCTTCGTTCCCGACTTGGTGCTTTTTTCATAGGTCAAGTGGCGAATTAATTTGATTGAGAGTTTGTTCCATTGATGGCATACGGTGGTGGTTCTGTTTGTTCCATATTAGAGCGGATGTACAGGACAACCCTGATTATAAGATATCCCCCTTTTCTAATAATTATATCTGACCAGAATGTACCAGTAATGCTAAGACATTGAATAAAACAAGGTAAGCTGAGATATATAATTTTGTAATGAAAGTGGCTTGTTTAAATAAGATTTTTTTTTTTTAATTTTTTTTTTGAGTTATTAAAATAAAACATCAAATAAAACTGTAGACTTATTTCTATAATTTAAACATCTCAACGTGAAAATTATGGTGGAAGGGACTAATTATCGCTCTAAAGCTGAATTTAATTAATTAGATTAATTAATGGATGTGCATTTGGCCCTGATCTGAGTGCTTTGCTCCACACTGGATTTGAATATCTTGTCATGTTTTTAGTTTTGATTTACAGTAATTCAGATTACAGAAATTCAGAAACACTGTGAGTGTGTAAACAGTATGTTTGCCATTATTATACATTCTCACACTAACTGCCCTACTGTTAAATTAAATAATCTCTTTGTGAGGTGAAACTAGTATTTACTGTGGGACTCTCACCCTCACCCCATTCACAGAATCTGTGGCATACAGGGTTTGAACCCTGGACCCTTATGAGTCAGTCAGTCAATTCTGTTAATCATGTGTGGAATAATACCCTGTTGATATGTAATCAATACCTTACTGTGATTGAGAATACATTTTAATAAATCACAACAGATTATTAAAAGCTGTATTCAGCTTGTACATATTATGTATACATGTAACAATGCCAGTGCAATAGTATTAGCACAAAACATGTTTTATATTTTTAATTTTTCTTTTAATCAAAGCTTATTTCTGTATGCTCAAAATGAATGGAGATTTAAGTATGATATTTTCCTGGGATTTGGGGTACACTGTGTCATATTTGTTTTGGAGCATTAAATCAATTCCACAGGGTCAGTCCCTGGAGATGCGGGTCTAGGGATTAATTTCCTCGTACACTGAGGAAGAGTAATTGTAAACTATTTGTATATGAGCCAAATGTGAAAGGGAATTTAGGCAGAGCAAATCTTTGACCTTTGAGAAATATTTGGCTGTCGTCCCAGGGTTGACGTGCAGTTCACCGTCAACAGAGAGCTATACGATATCCACAAAACACAACATACAAATGTCCTGCGACGCTTACTTATTTCCCTCTGTATTGCTGTGGCATTTAACTACATCTGTATTAGAGATCACTCCTATTGTAGTTCAAGCCAGCAACATGGCTCCACTGTTGTCAATATGATAAGTACAGTCATATGGCCGGTAAGAAAACACATAATCATGTTAAGCTGCTGGCCTTTGTTTTGTTTATAAATCGCTAATTATTTCAGTTTCTATGCAGTTGTATGCCAGTTTATAGCTGAATCCAAGCAAATAATAATAATAAGACATTGAGAACCATATGCTGCTATCCACCTGGCACTTTACAATTGTGTGTAATTTAATTCTTTTTATACCGATACTCTTTAGTTTTTTTTTAACTATATGTTTACACTACTGCTGTTTTTAACTGTGTCCTGTGTTTTTATAATGTATTTTATTCTATTTTATGGCAAGTAAAATTAGTGGCAGGTACAATTGCATACAATGACAAATAAAGGCTAATTCTGATAATAATAATAAAATAACTTCTTGTTAATCTGAGGATAGGATATTGTACTTCATTAAATTTTTACTTTACACCACATACTGTTCAAGATCTTAACCAGGCCCACGCCCCGCGGTCAAAGCAACATTTCATATCAGAGGAGACATAATACCAATAATCTAGCATTGATTTCAGGTAGATAATTTGCCGAAAAATGACAACGTGATAACTGGATTACACTAAAATGCCTTTTTCTCGTCCTTCATGGGATTTACTCAGAATCACCCAAACCATACTCATATTCAAAACGGTATAAAACGGAAATGTACGGATGAAAAAACAATCTGTTTTTTGCATGTTGACCAGAAGGAACTCACTGACAGTTAACGGCATTATTAGATCCATGGCTATAATATAAAATATAGTTTTAGGACTCGCAAGTTTGGCATTCTAAAACTATATCCATTGAATAACGCACTGGCGCCCCTTGCTGCTGGCATCCAATGTGTTAACAATTGTGTGTATTGAGCTGTACTGTATTGTACCCATTCTGCAATCTGTTAATATAGTTTTCAATCAATCAATCAATCAATCTCTCTCTCTCTCTCTCTCTCTCTCTCTCTCTCTCTCTCTCTCTCTCTCTCTTCCTCCCTCGTCCTTTGTGCACTCTACTGCCGTATTTAAGTAGAAGTCAGAGTGGTGGTGAAAGGTTGGCAGACAGCCGGGACATACTGCACCGAGTGCCTATTGCTTGTTACCACTATGTGTTCCCGTCATCAGAGCAGGGTGATTTTCGGGCGGCTTAAGATAGGAGCTGTGTGGAGAACTGTCATCCAAGTGTCACACCGAGGGAGAGCCAGGGCACCTACTGTAGCTTACAGAGCAGGAGGAGGAGGAGACAAGGGCATCTAGCTTACAGAGCAGGAGGAGGAGACGGGGGCATCTAGCTTACAGAGCGGGAGGAGGAGACAAGGGCATCTAGCTTACAGAGCAAGAGGAGGAGACGAGGGCACCTAGCTTACAGAGCAGAGCAGGAGGAGAGAAGGGCACCTAGCTTACAGAGCAGGAGGAGGAGGAGACGAGGGCATCTAGCTTACAGAGCAGAGCAGGAGGAGACAAGGGCATCTAGCTTACAGAGCAGGAGGAGGAGGAGACGAGGGCATCTAGCTTACAGAGCAGAGCAGGAGGAGACGAGGGCACCTAGCTTACAGAGCAGGAGGAGGAGGAGACGAGGGCATCTAGCTTACAGAGCAGAGCAGGAGGAGACGAGGGCACCTAGCTTACAGAGCAGGAGGAGGAGACGAGGGCACCTAGCTTACAGAGCAGGAGGAGGAGACGAGGGCACCTAGCTTACAGAGCAGGAGGAGGAGACGAGGGCATCTAGCTTACAGAGAAGAGCAGGAGGAGACGAGGGCACCTAGCTTACAGAGCAGGAGGAGGAGGAGACGAGGGCACCTAGCTTACAGAGCAGGAGGAGGAGACGAGGGCACCTAGCTTACAGAGCAGGAGGACGAGACGAGGGCACCTAGCTTACAGAGCAGGAGGAGGAGACGAGGGCATCTAGCTTACAGAGAAGAGCAGGAGGAGACGAGGGCACCTAGCTTACAGAGCAGGAGGAGGAGACGAGGGCATCTAGCTTACAGAGCAGGAGGAGACGAGGGCACCTGGCTTACAGAGCAGGAGGAGACGAGGGCACCTAGCTTACAGAGCAGGAGGAGGAGACAAGGGCACCTAGCTTACAGAGCAGGAGGAGGAAGAGACGAGGGCACCAAGCTTACAGAGCAGGAGGAGGAGACGAGGGCACCTAGCTTACAGAGCAGGAGGAGGAGACGAGGGCATCTAGCTTACAGAGCAGGAGGAGGAGACAAGGGCATCTAGCTTACAGAGCAGGAGGAGGAGACGAGGGCACCTAGCTTACAGAGCAGGAGGAGGAGAGGAGGGCACCTAGCTTACAGAGCAGGAGGAGGAGAGGAGGGCACCTAGCTTACAGAGCAGGAGGAGGAGGAGGAGAAGAGGGCACCTAGCTTACAGAGCAGGAGGAGGAGGAGGAGACGAGGGCACCTAGCTTACAGAGCAGGAGGAGGAGACGAGGGCACCTAGCTTACAGAGCAGAGCAGGAGACGAGGGCACCTAGCTTACAGAGCAGGAGGAGGAGATGAGGGCACCTAGTTTACAGAACAGGAGGAGGAGACGAGGGCACCTAGCTTACAGAGCAGAGCAGGAGGAGACGAGGGCACCTAGCTTACAGAGCAGGAGGAGGAGGAGGAGACAAGGACATATAGCTTACAGAGCAGGAGGAGGAGACGAGGGCATATAGCTTACAGAACAGGAGGAGGAGACGAGGGCATATAGCTTACAGAGCAGGAGGAGGAGACGAGGGCACCTAGCTTACAGAGCAGGAGGAGGAGACGAGGGCATCTAGCTTACAGAGCAGGAGGAGGAGACAAGGGCATCTAGCTTACAGAGCAGGAGGAGGAGACGAGGGCACCTAGCTTACAGAGCAGGAGGAGGAGACGAGGGCATCTAGCTTACAGAGCAGGAGGAGGAGACAAGGGCATCTAGCTTACAGAGCAGAGCAGGAGGAGACGAGGGCATCTAGCTTACAGAGCAGGTGGAGGAGGAGACGAGGGCACCTAGCTTACAGAGCAGGAGGAGGAGACGAGGGCACCTAGCTTACAGAGCAGGAGGAGGAGACAAGGACATCTAGCTTACAGAGCAGGAGGAGGAGGAGGAGACGAGGGCACCAAGCATACAGAGCAGGAGGAGACGAGGGCACCTAGCTTACAGAGCAGGAGGAGGAGACGAGGGCACCTAGCTTACAGAGCAGGAGGAGGAGGAGACGAGGGCACCTAGCTTACAGAGCAGGAGGAGGAGGAGACGAGGGCACCTAGCTTACAGAGCAGGAGGAGGAGACGAGGGCACCTAGCTTACAGAGCAGCAGGAGGAGGAGACGAGGGCACCTAGCTCACAGAGCAGGAGGAGGAGACGAGGGCACCTAGCTTACAGAGCAGGAGGAGGAGGAGGAGACGAGGGCACCTCGCTTACAGAGCAGGAGGAGGAGACGAGGGCACCTAGCTTACACAGCAGGAGGAGGAGGAGGAGACGAGGGCACCTAGCTTACAGAGCAGGAGGAGGAGACGAGGGCACCTAGCTTACAGAGCAGGAGGAGGAGACGAGGGCATCTAGCTTACAGAGCAGGAGGAGGAGACAAGGGCACCTAGCTTACAGAGCAGGAGGAGGAGACGAGGGCACCTAGCTTACAGAGCAGGAGGAGGAGGAGACGAGGGCATCTAGCTTACAGAGCAGGAGGAGGAGACCAGGGCACCTAGCTTACAGAGCAGGAGGAGGAGACGAGGGCACCTAGCTTACAGAGCAGGAGGAGGAGACGAGGGCACCTAGCTTACAGAGCAGGAGGAGGAGACGAGGGCACCTAGCTTACAGAGCAGGAGGAGGAGACGAGGGCACCTAGCTTACACAGCAGGAGGAGGAGGAGGAGACAAGGGCACCTAGCTTACAGAGCAAGAGGAGGAGACAAGGGCACCTAGCTTACAGAGCAGGAGGAGGAGACGAGGGCACCTAGCTTACAGAGCAGGAGGAGGAGGAGGAGACGAGGGCATCTAGCTTACAGAGCAGGAGGAGGAGACGAGGGCACCTAGCTTACAGAGCAGGAGGAGGAGACGAGGGCACCTAGCTTACAGAGCAGGAGGAGGAGACGAGGGCACCTAGCTTACAGAGCAGAGCAGGAGGAGGAGACGAGGGCACCTAGCTTACAGAGCAGAGCAGGAGGAGGATACGAGGGCACCTAGCCTATTGAGCAGTAGGAGGAGGAGGAGACAAGGGCATCTAGCTTACAGAGCAGGAGGAGGAGGAGGAGACGAGGGCACCTAGCTTATTGAGCAGTAGGAGGAGACGAGGGCATCTAGCTTACAGAGTAGAGCAGGAGGAGGAGACGAGGGCACCTAGCTTACAGAGCAGGAGGAGGAGACGAGGGCATCTAGCTTACAGAGCAGGAGGAGGAGGAGGAGACGAGGGCATCTAGCTTACAGAGCAGGAGGAGGAGGAGGAGACGAGGGCACCTAGCTTACAGAGCAGGAGGAGGAGGAGGAGACGAGGGCACCTAGCTTACAGAGCAGAGCAGGAGGAGGAGGAGACGAGGGCACCTAGCTTACAGAGCAGGAGGAGACGAGGGCACCTAGCTTACAGAGCAGAGCAGGAGGAGGAGGAGACGAGGGCACCTAGCTTACAGAGCAGGAGGAGGAGACGAGGGCACCTAGCTTACAGAGCAGGAGGAGGAGGAGACGAGGGCACCTAGCTTACAGAGCAGGAGGAGGAGGAGGAGACGAGGGCACCTAGCTTACAGAGCAGGAGGAGGAGACGAGGGCATCTAGCTTACAGAGCAGGAGGAGGAGACGAGGGCACCTAGCTTACAGAGCAGGAGGAGGAGACGAGGGCATCTAGCTTACAGAGCAGGAGGAGGAGACGAGGGCACCTAGCTTACAGAGCAGGAGGAGGAGGAGGAGACGAGGGCACCTAGCTTACAGAGCAGGAGGAGGAGACGAGGGCACCTAGCTTACAGAGCAGGAGGAGGAGACGAGGGCACCTAGCTTACAGAGCAGGAGGAGGAGACGAGGGCACCTAGCTTACAGAGCAGGAGGAGGAGGAGACGAGGGCATCTAGCTTACAGAGCAGGAGGAGGAGACGAGGGCACCTAGATTACAGAGCAGGAGGAGGAGACGAGGGCATCTAGCTTACAGAGCAGGAGGAGGAGGAGGAGACGAGAGCACCTAGCTTACAGAGCAGGAGGAGGAGGAGACGAGGGCACCTAGCTTACAGAGCAGGAGGAGGAGACGAGGGCATCTAGCTTACAGAGCAGGAGGAGGAGGAGGAGACGAGAGCACCTAGCTTACAGAGCAGGAGGAGGAGGAGACGAGGGCACCTAGCTTACAGAGCAAGAGGAGGAGACGAGGGCACCTAGCTTACAGAGCAGGAGGAGGAGACGAGGGCACCTAGCTTACAGTGCAGGAGGAGGAGACGAGGGCACCTAGCTTACAGAGCAGGAGGAGGAGACGAGGGCACCTAGCTTACAGAGCAGGAGGAGGAGGAGACGAGGGCATCTAGCTTACAGAGCAGGAGGAGGAGACGAGGGCACCTAGATTACAGAGCAGGAGGAGATGAGGGCACCTAGCTTACAGAGCAGGAGGAGGAGGAGACGAGGGCATCTAGCTTACAGAGCAGGAGGAGGAGGAGGAGACGAGAGCACCTAGCTTACAGAGCAGGAGGAGGAGGAGACGAGGGCATCTAGCTTACAGAGCAGGAGGAGGAGACGAGGGCATCTAGCTTACAGAGCAGGAGGAGGAGGAGGAGACGAGGGCATCTAGCTTACAGAGCAGGAGGAGGAGGAGACGAGGGCACCTAGCTTACAGAGTAGAGCAGGAGGAGAAGACGAGGGCACCTAGCTTACAGAGCAGGAGGAGGAGGAGGAGACGAGGGCATCTAGCTTACAGAGCAGGAGGAGGAGGAGGAGACGAGGGCACCTAGCTTACAGAGCAGGAGGAGGAGACGGGGGCACCTAGCTTACAGAGCAGGAGGAGGAGACGAGGGCACCTAGCTTACAGAGCAGGAGGAGGAGGAGGAGACGAGGGCACCTAGCTTACAGAGCAGGAGGAGGAGACGAGGGCACCTAGCTTACAGAGCAGGAGAAGGAGGAGGAGACAAGGGCACCTAGCTTACAGAGCAGGAGGAGGAGGAGATGAGGGCACCTAGCTTACAGAGCAGGAGGAGGAGGAGACAGGGGCATCTAGCTTACAGAGCAGAGCAGGAGGAGACGAGGGCATATAGCTTACAGAGCAGGAGGAGGAGGAGGAGATGAGGGCACCTAGCTTACAGAGCAGGAGGAGGAGACGAGGGCACCTAGCTTACAGAGCAGAGCAGGAGGAGACGAGGGCACCTAGCTTACAGAGCAGGAGGAGGAGACGAGGGCATCTAGCTTACAGAGCAGGAGGAGGAGGAGGAGACGAGGGCACCTAGCTTATAGAGCAGGAGGAGGAGGAGGAGACGAGGGCAC
This sequence comes from Notolepis coatsorum, assembly GCF_963971535.1. Taxonomy (NCBI): domain Eukaryota; kingdom Metazoa; phylum Chordata; class Actinopteri; order Aulopiformes; family Paralepididae; genus Notolepis; species Notolepis coatsorum. Next base: position 68,523,029 of record NC_140182.1, read on the forward strand.
CTAGCTTACAGAGCAGAGCAGGAGGAGGAGATGAGGACACCTAGCTTACAGAGCAGGAGGAGGAGACGAGGGCACCTAGCTTACAGAGCAGGAGGAGGAGACGAGGGCATCTAGCTTACAGAGCAGGAGGAGGAGGAGACGAGGGCACCTAGCTTACAGAGCAGGAGGAGGAGGAGACGAGGGCACCTAGCTTACAGAGCAGAGCAGGAGGAGGAGACGAGGGCACCTAGCTTACAGAGCAGGAGGAGGAGACGAGGGTACCTAGCTTACAGAGCAGGAGGAGGAGACGAGGGCACCTAGCTTACAGAGCAGGAGGAGGAGACGAGGGCACTTAGCTTAAAAAGCAGGAGGAGGAGACAAGGGCACCTAGCTTACAGAGCAGGAGGAGGAGGACGAGACAAGGGCACCTAGCTTACAGAGCAGGAGGAGGAGACGAGGGCATCTATCTTACAGAGCAGGAGGAGACGAGGGCACCTAGCTTACAGAGCAGAGCAGGAGGAGGAGACATGGGCACCTAGATTACAGAGCAGGAGGAGGAGACGAGGGCACCTAGCTTACAGAGCAGGAGGAGGAGACGAGGGCACCTAGCTTACAGAGCAGGAGGAGGAGGAGGAGACGAGGGCACTTAGCTTACAAAGCAGGAGGAGGAGACAAGGGCACCTAGCTTACAGAGCAGGACGAGGCGACGAGGGCACCTAGCTTACAGAGCAGGAGGAGGAGACGAGGGCACCTAGCTTACAGAGCAGAAGGAGGAGGAGGAGACGAGTGCACTTAGCTTACAAAGCAGGAGGAGGAGACAATGGCACCTAGCTTACAGAGCAGGAGGAGGAGACGAGGGCACCTAGCTTACAGAGCAGGAGGAGGAGACGAGGGCACCTAGCTTACAGAGCAGGAGGAGGAGGAGACGAGGGCACCTAGTTTACAGAGCAGGAGGAGGAGACGAGGGCAACAAGCTTACAGAGCAGGAGGAGGAAACGAGGGCATATAGCTTACAGAACAGGAGGAGGAGACGAGGGCACCTAGCTTACAGAGCAGGACGAGGAGACGAGGGCACCTAGCTTACAGAGCAGGAGGAGGAGACGAGGGCACCTAGCTTACAGAGCAGAGCAGGAGGAGGAGACGAGGGCACCTAGCTTACAGAGCAGGAGGAGGAGACAAGGGCATCTAGCTTACAGAGCAGGAGGAGGAGACGAGGGCATCTAGCTTACTGAGCAGGAGGAGGAGACGAGGGCATCTAGCTTACAGAGCAGGAGGAGGAGACGAGGGCACCTAGCTTACAGAGCAGGAGGAGGAGACGAGGGCACCTAGCTTACAGAGCAGGAGGAGGAGACGAGGGCACCTAGCTTACAGAGCAGGAGGAGGAGACGAGGGCACCTAGCTTACAGAGCAGGAGGAGGAGGAGACGAGGGCATCTAGCTTACAGAGCAGGAGGAGGAGACAAGGGCACATAGCTTACAGAGCAGGAGGAGGAGACGAGGGCACCTAGCTTACAGAGCAGGAGGAGGAGGAGGAGACGAGGGCATCTAGCTTACAGAGCAGGAGGAGGAGACGAGGGCACCTAGCTTACAGAGCAGGAGGAGGAGACGAGGGCACCTAGCTTACAGAGCAGGAGGAGGAGACGAGGGCACCTAGCTTACAGAGCAGAGCAGGAGGAGGAGACGAGGGCACCTAGCTTACAGAGCAGAGCAGGAGGAGGATACGAGGGCACCTAGCCTATTGAGCAGTAGGAGGAGGAGGAGACGAGGGCATCTAGCTTACAGAGCAGGAGGAGGAGGAGGAGACGAGGGCACCTAGCTTACAGAGCAGAGCAGGAGGAGGAGACGAGGGCACCTAGCTTACAGAGCAGAGCAGGAGGAGGATACGAGGGCACCTAGCCTATTGAGCAGTAGGAGGAGGAGGAGACGAGGGCATCTAGCTTACAGAGCAGGAGGAGGAGGAGGAGACGAGGGCACCTAGCTTATTGAGCAGTAGGAGGAGACGAGGGCATCTAGCTTACAGAGTAGAGCAGGAGGAGGAGACGAGGGCACCTAGCTTACAGAGCAGGAGGAGGAGACGAGGGCATCTAGCTTACAGAGCAGGAGGAGGAGGAGGAGACGAGGGCATCTAGCTTACAGAGCAGGAGGAGGAGGAGGAGACGAGGGCACCTAGCTTACAGAGCAGGAGGAGGAGGAGGAGACGAGGGCACCTAGCTTACAGAGCAGAGCAGGAGGAGGAGGAGACGAGGGCACCTAGCTTACAGAGCAGGAGGAGACGAGGGCACCTAGCTTACAGAGCAGAGCAGGAGGAGGAGGAGACGAGGGCACCTAGCTTACAGAGCAGGAGGAGGAGACGAGGGCACCTAGCTTACAGAGCAGGAGGAGGAGGAGACGAGGGCACCTAGCTTACAGAGCAGGAGGAGGAGGAGGAGACGAGGGCACCTAGCTTACAGAGCAGGAGGAGGAGACGAGGGCATCTAGCTTACAGAGCAGGAGGAGGAGACGAGGGCACCTAGCTTACAGAGCAGGAGGAGGAGACGAGGGCATCTAGCTTACAGAGCAGGAGGAGGAGACGAGGGCACCTAGCTTACAGAGCAGGAGGAGGAGGAGGAGACGAGGGCACCTAGCTTACAGAGCAGGAGGAGGAGACGAGGGCACCTAGCTTACAGAGCAGGAGGAGGAGACGAGGGCACCTAGCTTACAGAGCAGGAGGAGGAGACGAGGGCACCTAGCTTACAGAGCAGGAGGAGGAGGAGACGAGGGCATCTAGCTTACAGAGCAGGAGGAGGAGACGAGGGCACCTAGATTACAGAGCGGGAGGAGGAGACGAGGGCATCTAGCTTACAGAGCAGGAGGAGGAGGAGGAGACGAGAGCACCTAGCTTACAGAGCAGGAGGAGGAGGAGACGAGGGCACCTAGCTTACAGAGCAGGAGGAGGAGACGAGGGCATCTAGCTTACAGAGCAGGAGGAGGAGGAGGAGACGAGAGCACCTAGCTTACAGAGCAGGAGGAGGAGGAGACGAGGGCACCTAGCTTACAGAGCAAGAGGAGGAGACGAGGGCACCTAGCTTACAGAGCAGGAGGAGGAGACGAGGGCACCTAGCTTACAGAGCAGGAGGAGGAGACGAGGGCACCTAGCTTACAGAGCAGGAGGAGGAGACGAGGGCACCTAGCTTACAGAGCAGGAGGAGGAGGAGACGAGGGCATCTAGCTTACAGAGCAGGAGGAGGAGACGAGGGCACCTAGCTTACAGAGCAGGAGGAGGAGACGAGGGCACCTAGCTTACAGAGCAGGAGGAGGAGGAGGAGACGAGGGCATCTAGCTTACAGAGCAGGAGGAGGAGACGAGGGCACCTAGCTTACAGAGCAGGAGGAGGAGACGAGGGCACCTAGCTTACAGAGCAGGAGGAGGAGACGAGGGCACCTAGCTTACAGAGCAGAGCAGGAGGAGGAGACGAGGGCACCTAGCTTACAGAGCAGAGCAGGAGGAGGATACGAGGGCACCTAGCCTATTGAGCAGTAGGAGGAGGAGGAGACGAGGGCATCTAGCTTACAGAGCAGGAGGAGGAGGAGGAGACGAGGGCACCTAGCTTACAGAGCAGAGCAGGAGGAGGAGACGAGGGCACCTAGCTTACAGAGCAGAGCAGGAGGAGGATACGAGGGCACCTAGCCTATTGAGCAGTAGGAGGAGGAGGAGACGAGGGCATCTAGCTTACAGAGCAGGAGGAGGAGGAGGAGACGAGGGCACCTAGCTTATTGAGCAGTAGGAGGAGACGAGGGCATCTAGCTTACAGAGTAGAGCAGGAGGAGGAGACGAGGGCACCTAGCTTACAGAGCAGGAGGAGGAGACGAGGGCATCTAGCTTACAGAGCAGGAGGAGGAGGAGGAGACGAGGGCATCTAGCTTACAGAGCAGGAGGAGGAGGAGGAGACGAGGGCACCTAGCTTACAGAGCAGAGCAGGAGGAGGAGGAGACGAGGGCACCTAGCTTACAGAGCAGGAGGAGACGAGGGCACCTAGCTTACAGAGCAGAGCAGGAGGAGGAGGAGACGAGGGCACCTAGCTTACAGAGCAGGAGGAGGAGACGAGGGCACCTAGCTTACAGAGCAGGAGGAGGAGGAGACGAGGGCACCTAGCTTACAGAGCAGGAGGAGGAGGAGGAGACGAGGGCACCTAGCTTACAGAGCAGGAGGAGGAGACGAGGGCATCTAGCTTACAGAGCAGGAGGAGGAGACGAGGGCACCTAGCTTACAGAGCAGGAGGAGGAGACGAGGGCATCTAGCTTACAGAGCAGGAGGAGGAGACGAGGGCACCTAGCTTACAGAGCAGGAGGAGGAGGAGGAGACGAGGGCACCTAGCTTACAGAGCAGGAGGAGGAGACGAGGGCACCTAGCTTACAGAGCAGGAGGAGGAGACGAGGGCACCTAGCTTACAGAGCAGGAGGAGGAGACGAGGGCACCTAGCTTACAGAGCAGGAGGAGGAGGAGACGAGGGCATCTAGCTTACAGAGCAGGAGGAGGAGACGAGGGCACCTAGATTACAGAGCGGGAGGAGGAGACGAGGGCATCTAGCTTACAGAGCAGGAGGAGGAGGAGGAGACGAGAGCACCTAGCTTACAGAGCAGGAGGAGGAGGAGACGAGGGCACCTAGCTTACAGAGCAGGAGGAGGAGACGAGGGCATCTAGCTTACAGAGCAGGAGGAGGAGGAGGAGACGAGAGCACCTAGCTTACAGAGCAGGAGGAGGAGGAGACGAGGGCACCTAGCTTACAGAGCAAGAGGAGGAGACGAGGGCACCTAGCTTACAGAGCAGGAGGAGGAGACGAGGGCACCTAGCTTACAAAGCAGGAGGAGGAGACGAGGGCACCTAGCTTACAGAGCAGGAGGAGGAGACGAGGGCACCTAGCTTACAGAGCAGGAGGAGGAGGAGACGAGGGCATCTAGCTTACAGAGCAGGAGGAGGAGACGAGGGCACCTAGATTACAGAGCAGGAGGAGATGAGGGCACCTAGCTTACAGAGCAGGAGGAGGAGGAGACGAGGGCATCTAGCTTACAGAGCAGGAGGAGGAGGAGGAGACGAGAGCACCTAGCTTACAGAGCAGGAGGAGGAGGAGACGAGGGCATCTAGCTTACAGAGCAGGAGGAGGAGACGAGGGCATCTAGCTTACAGAGCAGGAGGAGGAGGAGGAGACGAGGGCATCTAGCTTACAGAGCAGGAGGAGGAGGAGACGAGGGCACCTAGCTTACAGAGTAGAGCAGGAGGAGAAGACGAGGGCACCTAGCTTACAGAGCAGGAGGAGGAGGAGGAGACGAGGGCATCTAGCTTACAGAGCAGGAGGAGGAGGAGGAGACGAGGGCACCTAGCTTACAGAGCAGGAGGAGGAGACGGGGGCACCTAGCTTACAGAGCAGGAGGAGGAGACGAGGGCACCTAGCTTACAGAGCAGGAGGAGGAGGAGGAGACGAGGGCACCTAGCTTACAGAGCAGGAGGAGGAGACGAGGGCACCTAGCTTACAGAGCAGGAGAAGGAGGAGGAGACAAGGGCACCTAGCTTACAGAGCAGGAGGAGGAGGAGATGAGGGCACCTAGCTTACAGAGCAGGAGGAGGAGGAGACAGGGGCATCTAGCTTACAGAGCAGAGCAGGAGGAGACGAGGGCATATAGCTTACAGAGCAGGAGGAGGAGGAGGAGACGAGGGCACCTAGCTTACAGAGCAGGAGGAGGAGACGAGGGCACCTAGCTTACAGAGCAGAGCAGGAGGAGACGAGGGCACCTAGCTTACAGAGCAGGAGGAGGAGACGAGGGCATCTAGCTTACAGAGCAGGAGGAGGAGGAGGAGACGAGGGCACCTAGCTTATAGAGCAGGAGGAGGAGGAGGAGACGAGGGCACCTAGCTTACAGAGCAGAGCAGGAGGAGGAGATGAGGACACCTAGCTTACAGAGCAGGAGGAGGAGACGAGGGCACCTAGCTTACAGAGCAGGAGGAGGAGACGAGGGCATCTAGCTTACAGAGCAGGAGGAGGAGGAGACGAGGGCACCTAGCTTACAGAGCAGGAGGAGGAGGAGACGAGGGCACCTAGCTTACAGAGCAGAGCAGGAGGAGGAGACGAGGGCACCTAGCTTACAGAGCAGGAGGAGGAGACGAGGGTACCTAGCTTACAGAGCAGGAGGAGGAGACGAGGGCACCTAGCTTACAGAGCAGGAGGAGGAGACGAGGGCACTTAGCTTAAAAAGCAGGAGGAGGAGACAAGGGCACCTAGCTTACAGAGCAGGAGGAGGAGGACGAGACAAGGGCACCTAGCTTACAGAGCAGGAGGAGGAGACGAGGGCATCTATCTTACAGAGCAGGAGGAGACGAGGGCACCTAGCTTACAGAGCAGAGCAGGAGGAGGAGACATGGGCACCTAGATTACAGAGCAGGAGGAGGAGACGAGGGCACCTAGCTTACAGAGCAGGAGGAGGAGACGAGGGCACCTAGCTTACAGAGCAGGAGGAGGAGGAGGAGACGAGGGCACTTAGCTTACAAAGCAGGAGGAGGAGACAAGGGCACCTAGCTTACAGAGCAGGACGAGGAGACGAGGGCACCTAGCTTACAGAGCAGGAGGAGGAGACGAGGGCACCTAGCTTACAGAGCAGAAGGAGGAGGAGGAGACGAGTGCACTTAGCTTACAAAGCAGGAGGAGGAGACAATGGCACCTAGCTTACAGAGCAGGAGGAGGAGACGAGGGCACCTAGCTTACAGAGCAGGAGGAGGAGACGAGGGCACCTAGCTTACAGAGCAGGAGGAGGAGGAGACGAGGGCACCTAGTTTACAGAGCAGGAGGAGGAGACGAGGGCAACAAGCTTACAGAGCAGGAGGAGGAAACGAGGGCATATAGCTTACAGAACAGGAGGAGGAGACGAGGGTACCTAGCTTACAGAGCAGAGCAGGAGGAGACGAGGGCACCTAGCTTACAGAGCAGGAGGAGGAGACGAGGGCACCTAGCTTACAGAGCAGGAGGAGGAGACGAGGGCACCTAGCTTACAGAGCAGGAGGAGGAGACGAGGGCACCTAGCTTACAGAGCAGGACGAGGAGACGAGGGCACCTAGCTTACAGAGCAGGAGGAGGAGACGAGGGCACCTAGCTTACAGAGCAGAGCAGGAGGAGGAGACGAGGGCACCTAGCTTACAGAGCAGGAGGAGGAGACAAGGGCATCTAGCTTACAGAGCAGGAGGAGGAGACGAGGGCATCTAGCTTACTGAGCAGGAGGAGGAGACGAGGGCATCTAGCTTACAGAGCAGGAGGAGGAGACGAGGGCACCTAGCTTACAGAGCAGGAGGAGGAGACGAGGGCACCTAGCTTACAGAGCAGGAGGAGGAGACGAGGGCACCTAGCTTACAGAGCAGGAGGAGGAGACGAGGGCACCTAGCTTACAGAGCAGGAGGAGGAGGAGACGAGGGCATCTAGCTTACAGAGCAGGAGGAGGAGACGAGGGCACCTAGATTACAGAGCAGGAGGAGGAGACGAGGGCATCTAGCTTACAGAGCAGGAGGAGGAGGAGGAGACGAGAGCACCTAGCTTACAGAGCAGGAGGAGGAGGAGACGAGGGCACCTAGCTTACAGAGCAGGAGGAGGAGACGAGGGCATCTAGCTTACAGAGCAGGAGGAGGAGGAGGAGACGAGAGCACCTAGCTTACAGAGCAGGAGGAGGAGGAGACGAGGGCACCTAGCTTACAGAGCAAGAGGAGGAGACGAGGGCACCTAGCTTACAGAGCAGGAGGAGGAGACGAGGGCACCTAGCTTACAGAGCAGGAGGAGGAGACGAGGGCACCTAGCTTACAGAGCAGGAGGAGGAGACGAGGGCACCTAGCTTACAGAGCAGGAGGAGGAGGAGACGAGGGCATCTACCTTACAGAGCAGGAGGAGGAGACGAGGGCACCTAGATTACAGAGCAGGAGGAGGAGATGAGGGCACCTAGCTTACAGAGCAGGAGGAGGAGGAGACGACGGCATCTAGCTTACAGAGCAGGAGGAGGAGGAGGAGACGAGAGCACCTAGCTTACAGAGCAGGAGGAGGAGGAGACGAGGGCATCTAGCTTACAGAGCAGGAGGAGGAGACGAGGGCATCTAGCTTACAGAGCAGGAGGAGGAGGAGGAGACGAGGGCATCTAGCTTACAGAGCAGGAGGAGGAGGAGACGAGGGCACCTAGCTTACAGAGTAGAGCAGGAGGAGAAGACGAGGGCACCTAGCTTACAGAGCAGGAGGAGGAGGAGGAGACGAGGGCATCTAGCTTACAGAGCAGGAGGAGGAGGAGGAGACGAGGGCACCTAGCTTACAGAGCAGGAGGAGGAGACGGGGGCACCTAGCTTACAGAGCAGGAGGAGGAGACGAGGGCACCTAGCTTACAGAGCAGGAGGAGGAGGAGGAGACGAGGGCACCTAGCTTACAGAGCAGGAGGAGGAGACGAGGGCACCTAGCTTACAGAGCAGGAGAAGGAGGAGGAGACAAGGGCACCTAGCTTACAGAGCAGGAGGAGGAGGAGATGAGGGCACCTAGCTTACAGAGCAGGAGGAGGAGGAGACGGGGGCATCTAGCATACAGAGCAGAGCAGGAGGAGACGAGGGCATATAGCTTACAGAGCAGGAGGAGGAGGAGGAGACGAGGGCACCTAGCTTACAGAGCAGGAGGAGGAGACGAGGGCACCTAGCTTACAGAGCAGAGCAGGAGGAGACGAGGGCACCTAGCTTACAGAGCAGGAGGAGGAGACGAGGGCATCTAGCTTACAGAGCAGGAGGAGGAGGAGGAGACGAGGGCACCTAGCTTATAGAGCAGGAGGAGGAGGAGGAGACGAGGGCACCTAGCTTACAGAGCAGAGCAGGAGGAGGAGATGAGGACACCTAGCTTACAGAGCAGGAGGAGGAGACGAGGGCACCTAGCTTACAGAGCAGGAGGAGGAGACGAGGGCATCTAGCTTACAGAGCAGGAGGAGGAGGAGACGAGGGCACCTAGCTTACAGAGCAGGAGGAGGAGGAGACGAGGGCACCTAGCTTACAGAGCAGAGCAGGAGGAGGAGACGAGGGCACCTAGCTTACAGAGCAGGAGGAGGAGACGAGGGCACCTAGCTTACAGAGCAGGAGGAGGAGACGAGGGCACCTAGCTTACAGAGCAGGAGGAGGAGACGAGGGCACTTAGCTTAAAAAGCAGGAGGAGGAGACAAGGGCACCTAGCTTACAGAGCAGGAGGAGGAGGACGAGACAAGGGCACCTAGCTTACAGAGCAGGAGGAGGAGACGAGGGCATCTAGCTTACAGAGCAGGAGGAGACGAGGGCACCTAGCTTACAGAGCAGAGCAGGAGGAGGAGACAAGGGCACCTAGCTTACAGAGCAGGAGGAGGAGACGAGGGCACCTAGCTTACAGAGCAGGAGGAGGAGACGAGGGCACCTAGCTTACAGAGCAGGAGGAGGAGGAGGAGACGAGGGCACTTAGCTTACAAAGCAGGAGGAGGAGACAAGGGCACCTAGCTTACAGAGCAGGACGAGGAGACGAGGGCACCTAGCTTACAGAGCAGGAGGAGGAGACGAGGGCACCTAGCTTACAGAGCAGAAGGAGGAGGAGGAGACGAGTGCACTTAGCTTACAAAGCAGGAGGAGGAGACAATGGCACCTAGCTTACAGAGCAGGAGGAGGAGACGAGGGCACCTAGCTTACAGAGCAGGAGGAGGAGACGAGGGCACCTAGCTTACAGAGCAGGAGGAGGAGGAGACGAGGGCACCTAGTTTACAGAGCAGGAGGAGGAGACGAGGGCAACAAGCTTACAGAGCAGGAGGAGGAAACGAGGGCATATAGCTTACAGAACAGGAGGAGGAGACGAGGGTACCTAGCTTACAGAGCAGAGCAGGAGGAGACGAGGGCACCTAGCTTACAGAGCAGGAGGAGGAGACGAGGGCACCTAGCTTACAGAGCAGGAGGAGGAGGAGGAGACGAGGGCACTTAGCTTACAAAGCAGGAGGAGGAGACAAGGGCACCTAGCTTACAGAGCAGGACGAGGAGACGAGGGCACCTAGCTTACAGAGCAGGAGGAGGAGACGAGGGCACCTAGCTTACAGAGCAGAAGGAGGAGGAGGAGACGAGTGCACTTAGCTTACAAAGCAGGAGGAGGAGACAATGGCACCTAGCTTACAGAGCAGGAGGAGGAGACGAGGGCACCTAGCTTACAGAGCAGGAGGAGGAGACGAGGGCACCTAGCTTACAGAGCAGGAGGAGGAGGAGACGAGGGCACCTAGTTTACAGAGCAGGAGGAGGAGACGAGGGCAACAAGCTTACAGAGCAGGAGGAGGAAACAAGGGCATATAGCTTACAGAACAGGAGGAGGAGACGAGGGTACCTAGCTTACAGAGCAGAGCAGGAGGAGACGAGGGCACCTAGCTTACAGAGCAGGAGGAGGAGACGAGGGCACCTAGCTTACAGAGCAGGAGGAGGAGACGAGGGCACCTAGCTTACAGAGCAGGAGGAGGAGACGAGGGCACCTAGCTTACAGAGCAGGACGAGGAGACGAGGGCACCTAGCTTACAGAGCAGGAGGAGGAGACGAGGGCACCTAGCTTACAGAGCAGAGCAGGAGGAGGAGACGAGGGCACCTAGCTTACAGAGCAGGAGGAGGAGACAAGGGCATCTAGCTTACAGAGCAGGAGGAGGAGACGAGGGCATCTAGCTTACTGAGCAGGAGGAGGAGACGAGGGCATCTAGCTTACAGAGCAGGAGGAGGAGACGAGGGCATCTAGCTTACTGAGCAGGAGTAGGAGACAAGGGCACCTAGCTTACAGAGCAGAGCAGGAGGAGGAGACGAGGGCACCTAGCTTACAGAGCAGGAGGAGGAGACGAGGGCACCTAGCTTACAGAGCAGGAGGAGGAGACGAGGGCACCTAGCTTACAGAGCAGGAGGAGGAGACGAGGGCATATAGCTTACTGAGCAGGAGGAGGAGGAGACGAGGGCATCTAGCTTACAGAGCAGGAGGAGGAGACGAGGGCATATAGCTTACAGAACAGGAGGAGGAGACGAGGGCACCTAGCTTACAGAGCAGGATGAGGAGACGAGGGCACCTAGCTTACAGAGCAGGAGTAGGAGACGAGGGCACCTAGCTTACAGAGCAGGAGGAGATGAGGGCACCTAGCTTACAGAGCAGGAGGAGGAGATGAGGGCACCTAGCTTACAGAGCAGGAGGAGGAGACGAGGGCACCTAGCTTACAGAGCAGGAGGAGGAGGAGACGAGGGCACCTAGCTTACAGAGCAGAGCAGGAGGAGGAGACGAGGGCACCTAGCTTACAGAGCAGGAGGAGGAGACGAGGGCACCTAGCTTACAGAGCAGGAGGAGGAGACAAGGGCACCTAGCTCACAGAGCAGGAGGAGGAGGAGACGAGGGCACCTAGCTTACAGAGCAGGAGGAGGAGGAGACGAGGGCACCTAGCTTACAGAGCAGGAGGAGGAGACGAGGGCACCTAGCTTACAGAGCAGAGCAGGAGGAGGAGACGAGGGAACCTAGCTTACAGAGCAAGAGGAGGAGACAAGGGCACCTAGCTTACAGAGCAGGAGGAGGAGGAGACGAGGGCACCTAGCTTACAGAGCAGGAGGAGGAGGAGACGAGGGCACCTAGCTTACAGAGCAGAGCAGGAGGAGGTGACGAGGGCATATAGCTTACAGAGCAGGAGGACGAGGAGACGAGGGCATCTAGCTTACAGAGCAGGATGAGGAGACGAGGGCATCTAGCTTACAGAGCAGGAGGAGGAGAGGAGGGCACCTAGCTTACAGAGCAGGAGGAGGAGGAGGAGACGAGGGCACCTAGCTTACAGAGCAGGAGGAGGAGTAGGAGACGAGGGCACCTAGCTTACAGAGCAGGAGGAGGAGGAGGAGACGAGGGCACCTAGCTTACAGAGCAGGAGGAGGAGGAGGAGACGAGGGCACCTAGCTTACAGAGCAGGAGGAGGAGGAGACGAGGGCATCTAGCTTACAGAGCAAGAGGAGGAGGAGACGAGGGCATCTAGCTTACAGAGCAGGAGGAGGAGGAGACGAGGGCAACTAGCTTACAGAGCAGGAGGAGGAGACGAGGGCACCTAGCTTACAGAGCAGGAGGAGGAGGAGACGAGGGCACCTAGCTTACAGAGCAGGAGGAGGAGGAGACGAGGGCACCTAGCTTACAGAGCAGGAGGAGGAGACGAGGGCACCTAGCTTACAGAGCAGGAGGAGGAGGAGACGAGGGCATCTAGCTTACAGAGCAGGAGGAGGAGACCAGGGCACCTAGCTTACAGAGCAGGAGGAGGAGACGAGGGCATCTAGCTTACAGAGCAGGAGGAGGAGGAGGAGACGAGAGCACCTAGCTTACAGAGCAGGAGGAGGAGACGAGACGAGAGCACCTAGCTTACAGAGCAGGAGGAGGAGACGAGGACATCTAGCTTACAGAGCAGGAGGAGGAGGAGACGCACAGAGCAGGAGGAGGAGACGAGGGCACCTAGCTTACAGAGCAGAGCAGGAGGAGGAGACGAGGGCACCTAGCTTACAGAGCAGGAGGAGGAGACGAGGGCATCTAGCTTACAGAGCAGGAGGAGGAGGAGGAGACGAGAGCACCTAGCTTACAGAGCAGGAGGAGGAGACGAGACGAGAGCACCTAGCTTACAGAGCAGGAGGAGGAGACGAGGACATCTAGCTTACAGAGCAGGAGGAGGAGGAGACGCACAGAGGAGGAGGAGGAGACGAGGGCACCTAGCTTACAGAGCAGAGCAGGAGGAGGAGACGAGGGCACCTAGCTTACAGAGCAGGAGGAGGAGACGAGGGCATCTAGCTTACAGAGCAGGAGGAGGAGGAGGAGACGAGAGCACCTAGCTTACAGAGCAGGGGGAGGAGACGAGACGAGAGCACCTAGCTTACAGAGCAGGAGGAGGAGACGAGGACATCTAGCTTACAGAGCAGGAGGAGGAGGAGACGCACAGAGGAGGAGGAGGAGACGAGGGCACCTAGCTTACAGAGCAGAGCAGGAGGAGGAGACGAGGGCACCTAGCTTACAGAGCAGGAGGAGGAGACGAGGGCATCTAGCTTACAGAGCAGGAGGAGGAGGAGGAGACGAGAGCACCTAGCTTACAGAGCAGGAGGAGGAGACGAGACGAGAGCACCTAGCTTACAGAGCAGGAGGAGGAGACGAGGACATCTAGCTTACAGAGCAGGAGGAGGAGGAGACGCACAGAGGAGGAGGAGGAGACGAGGGCACCTAGCTTACAGAGCAGAGCTTACAGAGCAGGAGGAGGAGACGAGGGCACCTAGCTTACAGAGCAGGAGGAGGAGACGAGGGCACCTAGCTTACAGAGCAGGAGGAGGAGACGAGGGCACCTAGCTTACAGAGCAGGACGAGGAGACGAGGGCATATAGCTTACAGAGCAGGAGGAGGAGGAGACGAGGGCATCTAGCTTACAGAGCAGGATGAGGAGACGAGGGCACCTAGCTTACAGAGCAGGAGGAGGAGACGAGGGCACCTAGCTTACAGAGCAGGAGGAGGAGACGAGGGCACCTAACTTACAGAGCAGGAGGAGGAGACGAGGGCACCTAGCTTACAGAGCAGGACGAGGAGACGAGGGCACCTAGCTTACAGAGCAGAGCAGGAGGAGGAGACGAGGGCACCTAGCTTACAGAGCAGGAGGAGGAGACGAGGGCATCTAACTTACAGAGCAGGAGGAGGAGACGAGGGCATCTAGCTTACAGAGCAGGAGGAGGAGACGAGGGCATCTAGCTTACTGAGCAGGAGTAGGAGACAAGGGCACCTAGCTTACAGAGCAGAGCAGGAGGAGGAGACGAGGGCACCTAGCTTACAGAGCAGGAGGAGGAGACGAGGGCACCTAGCTTACAGAGCAGGAGGAGGAGACGAGGGCACCTAGCTTACAGAGCAGGAGGAGGAGACGAGGGCATATAGCTTACTGAGCAGGAGGAGGAGGAGACGAGGGCATATAGCTTACAGAGCAGGAGGAGGAGACGAGGGCATATAGCTTACAGAGCAGGAGGAGGAGACGAGGGCACCTAGCTTACAGAGCAGGATGAGGAGACGAGGGCACCTAGCTTACAGAGCAGGAGTAGGAGACGAGGGCACCTAGCTTACAGAGCAGGAGGAGACGAGGGCACCTAGCTTACAGAGCAGGAGGAGGAGATGAGGGCACCTAGCTTACAGAGCAGGAGGAGGAGACGAGGGCACCTAGCTTACAGAGCAGGAGGAGGAGGAGACGAGGGCACCTAGCTTACAGAGCAGGAGTAGGAGACGAGGGCACCTAGCTTACAGAGCAGGAGGAGATGAGGGCACCTAGCTTACAGAGCAGGAGGAGGAGATGAGGGCACCTAGCTTACAGAGCAGGAGGAGGAGACGAGGGCACCTAGCTTACAGAGCAGGAGGAGGAGGAGACGAGGGCACCTAGCTTACAGAGCAGAGCAGGAGGAGGAGACGAGGGCACCTAGCTTACAGAGCAAGAGGAGGAGACAAGGGCACCTAGCTTACAGAGCAGGAGGAGGAGACGAGGGCACCTAGCTTACAGAGCAGGAGGAGGAGACAAGGGCACCTAGCTCACAGAGCAGGAGGAGGAGGAGACGAGGGCACCTAGCTTACAGAGCAGGAGGAGGAGGAGACGAGGGCACCTAGCTTACAGAGCAGGAGGAGGAGACGAGGGCACCTAGCTTACAGAGCAGAGCAGGAGGAGGAGACGAGGGAACCTAGCTTACAGAGCAAGAGGAGGAGATAAGGGCACCTAGCTTACAGAGCAGGAGGAGGAGGAGACGAGGGCACCTAGCTTACAGAGCAGAGCAGGAGGAGGTGACGAGGGCATATAGCTTACAGAGCAGGAGGACGAGGAGACGAGGGCATCTAGCTTACAGAGCAGGATGAGGAGACGAGGGCATCTAGCTTACAGAGCAGGAGGAGGAGAGGAGGGCACCTAGCTTACAGAGCAGGAGGAGGAGGAGGAGACGAGGGCACCTAGCTTACAGAGCAGGAGGAGGAGTAGGAGACGAGGGCACCTAGCTTACAGAGCAGGAGGAGGAGGAGGAGACGAGGGCACCTAGCTTACAGAGCAGGAGGAGGAGGAGGAGACGAGGGCACCTAGCTTACAGAGCAGGAGGAGACGAGGGCATCTAGCTTACAGAGCAAGAGGAGGAGGAGACGAGGGCATCTAGCTTACAGAGCAGGAGGAGGAGGAGACGAGGGCAACTAGCTTACAGAGCAGGAGGAGGAGACGAGGGCACCTAGCTTACAGAGCAGGAGGAGGAGGAGACGAGGGCACCTAGCTTACAGAGCAGGAGGAGGAGGAGACGAGGGCACCTAGCTTACAGAGCAGGAGGAGGAGACGAGGGCACCTAGCTTACAGAGCAGGAGGAGGAGGAGACGAGGGCATCTAGCTTACAGAGCAGGAGGAGGAGACCAGGGCACCTAGCTTACAGAGCAGGAGGAGGAGACGAGGGCACCTAGCTTACAGAGCAGGAGGAGGAGGAGACGAGGGCACCTAGCTTACAGAGCAGGAGGAGGAGACGAGGGCACCTAGCTTACAGAGCAGGAGACGAGGGCATCTAGCTTACAGAGCAGGAGGAGGAGGAGGAGACGAGAGCACCTAGCTTACAGAGCAGGAGGAGGAGACGAGGGCACCTAGCTTACAGAGCAGGAGGAGACGAGGGCATCTAGCTTACAGAGCAGGAGGAGGAGGAGACGCACAGAGCAGGAGGAGGAGACGAGGGCACCTAGCTTACAGAGCAGGAGGAGGAGACGAGGGCACCTAGCTTACAGAGCAGGAGGAGGAGACGAGGGCACCTAGCTTACAGAGCAGGAGGAGGAGACGAGGTCACCTAGCTTACAGAGCAGGACGAGGAGACGAGGGCATATAGCTTACAGAGCAGGAGGAGGAGGAGACGAGGGCATCTAGCTTACAGAGCAGGATGAGGAGACGAGGGCACCTAGCTTACAGAGCAGGAGGAGGAGACGAGGGCACCTAGCTTACAGAGCAGGAGGAGGAGACGAGGGCACCTAGCTTACAGAGCAGGAGGAGGAGACGAGGGCACCTAGCTTACAGAGCAGGACGAGGAGACGAGGGCACCTAGCTTACAGAGCAGGAGGAGGAGACGAGGGCACCTAGCTTACAGAGCAGAGCAGGAGGAGGAGACGAGGGCACCTAGCTTACAGAGCAGGAGGAGGAGACGAGGGCATCTAGCTTACAGAGCAGGAGGAGGAGACGAGGGCATCTAGCTTACTGAGCAGGAGGAGGAGACGAGGGCATCTAGCTTACAGAGCAGGAGGAGGAGACGAGGGCATCTAGCTTACTGAGCAGGAGTAGGAGACAAGGGCACCTAGCTTACAGAGCAGAGCAGGAGGAGGAGACGAGGGCACCTAGCTTACAGAGCAGGAGTAGGAGACGAGGGCACCTAGCTTACAGAGCAGGAGGAGACGAGGGCACTTAGCTTACAGAGCAGGAGGATGAGATGAGGGCACCTAGCTTACAGAGCAGGAGGAGGAGACGAGGGCACCTAGCTTACAGAGCAGGAGGAGGAGGAGACGAGGGCACCTAGCTTACAGAGCAGAGCAGGAGGAGGAGACGAGGGCACCTAGCTTACAGAGCAAGAGGAGGAGACAAGGGCACCTAGCTTACAGAGCAGGAGGAGGAGACGAGGGCACCTAGCTTACAGAGCAGGAGGAGGAGACAAGGGCACCTAGCTTACAGAGCAGGGGGAGGAGACGAGGGCATCTAGCTTACAGAGCAGAGCAGGAGGAGACGAGGGCACCTAGCTTACAGAGCAGGAGGAGGAGACGAGGGCACCTAGCTTACAGAGCAGGAGGAGGAGGAGACGAGGGCACCTAGCTTACAGAGCAGGAGGAGGAGGAGGAGACGAGGGCACCTAGCTTACAGAGCAGGAGGAGGAGGAGACGAGGGCACCTAGCTCACAGAGCAGGAGGAGGAGACGAGGGCACCTAGCTTACAGAGCAAGAGGAGGAGACAAGGGCACCTAGCTTACAGAGCAGGAGGAGGAGACGAGGGCACCTAGCTTACAGAGCAGGAGGAGGAGGAGGAGACGAGGGCACCTAGCTTACAGAGCAGGAGGAGGAGGAGGAGACGAGGGCACCTAGCTTACAGAGCAGGAGGAGGAGGAGACGAGGGCATCTAGCTTACAGAGCAAGAGGAGGAGGAGACGAGGGCATCTAGCTTACAGAGCAGGAGGAGGAGGAGACGAGGGCAACTAGCTTACAGAGCAGGAGGAGGAGACGAGGGCACCTAGCTTACAGAGCAGGAGGAGGAGGAGACGAGGGCACCTAGCTTACAGAGCAGGAGGAGGAGGAGACGAGGGCACCTAGCTTACAGAGCAGGAGGAGGAGACGAGGGCACCTAGCTTACAGAGCAGGAGGAGGAGGAGACGAGGGCATCTAGCTTACAGAGCAGGAGGAGGAGACCAGGGCACCTAGCTTACAGAGCAGGAGGAGGAGACGAGGGCATCTAGCTTACAGAGCAGGAGGAGGAGGAGGAGACGAGAGCACCTAGCTTACAGAGCAGGAGGAGGAGACGAGACGAGAGCACCTAGCTTACAGAGCAGGAGGAGGAGACGAGGACATCTAGCTTACAGAGCAGGAGGAGGAGGAGACGCACAGAGCAGGAGGAGGAGACGAGGGCACCTAGCTTACAGAGCAGAGCAGGAGGAGGAGACGAGGGCACCTAGCTTACAGAGCAGGAGGAGGAGACGAGGGCATCTAGCTTACAGAGCAGGAGGAGGAGGAGGAGACGAGAGCACCTAGCTTACAGAGCAGGAGGAGGAGACGAGACGAGAGCACCTAGCTTACAGAGCAGGAGGAGGAGACGAGGACATCTAGCTTACAGAGCAGGAGGAGGAGGAGACGCACAGAGGAGGAGGAGGAGACGAGGGCACCTAGCTTACAGAGCAGAGCAGGAGGAGGAGACGAGGGCACCTAGCTTACAGAGCAGGAGGAGGAGACGAGGGCATCTAGCTTACAGAGCAGGAGGAGGAGGAGGAGACGAGAGCACCTAGCTTACAGAGCAGGGGGAGGAGACGAGACGAGAGCACCTAGCTTACAGAGCAGGAGGAGGAGACGAGGACATCTAGCTTACAGAGCAGGAGGAGGAGGAGACGCACAGAGGAGGAGGAGGAGACGAGGGCACCTAGCTTACAGAGCAGAGCAGGAGGAGGAGACGAGGGCACCTAGCTTACAGAGCAGGAGGAGGAGACGAGGGCATCTAGCTTACAGAGCAGGAGGAGGAGGAGGAGACGAGAGCACCTAGCTTACAGAGCAGGAGGAGGAGACGAGACGAGAGCACCTAGCTTACAGAGCAGGAGGAGGAGACGAGGACATCTAGCTTACAGAGCAGGAGGAGGAGGAGACGCACAGAGGAGGAGGAGGAGACGAGGGCACCTAGCTTACAGAGCAGAGCTTACAGAGCAGGAGGAGGAGACGAGGGCACCTAGCTTACAGAGCAGGAGGAGGAGACGAGGGCACCTAGCTTACAGAGCAGGAGGAGGAGACGAGGGCACCTAGCTTACAGAGCAGGACGAGGAGACGAGGGCATATAGCTTACAGAGCAGGAGGAGGAGGAGACGAGGGCATCTAGCTTACAGAGCAGGATGAGGAGACGAGGGCACCTAGCTTACAGAGCAGGAGGAGGAGACGAGGGCACCTAGCTTACAGAGCAGGAGGAGGAGACGAGGGCACCTAACTTACAGAGCAGGAGGAGGAGACGAGGGCACCTAGCTTACAGAGCAGGACGAGGAGACGAGGGCACCTAGCTTACAGAGCAGAGCAGGAGGAGGAGACGAGGGCACCTAGCTTACAGAGCAGGAGGAGGAGACGAGGGCATCTAACTTACAGAGCAGGAGGAGGAGACGAGGGCATCTAGCTTACAGAGCAGGAGGAGGAGACGAGGGCATCTAGCTTACTGAGCAGGAGTAGGAGACAAGGGCACCTAGCTTACAGAGCAGAGCAGGAGGAGGAGACGAGGGCACCTAGCTTACAGAGCAGGAGGAGGAGACGAGGGCACCTAGCTTACAGAGCAGGAGGAGGAGACGAGGGCACCTAGCTTACAGAGCAGGAGGAGGAGACGAGGGCATATAGCTTACTGAGCAGGAGGAGGAGGAGACGAGGGCATATAGCTTACAGAGCAGGAGGAGGAGACGAGGGCATATAGCTTACAGAGCAGGAGGAGGAGACGAGGGCACCTAGCTTACAGAGCAGGATGAGGAGACGAGGGCACCTAGCTTACAGAGCAGGAGTAGGAGACGAGGGCACCTAGCTTACAGAGCAGGAGGAGACGAGGGCACCTAGCTTACAGAGCAGGAGGAGGAGATGAGGGCACCTAGCTTACAGAGCAGGAGGAGGAGACGAGGGCACCTAGCTTACAGAGCAGGAGGAGGAGGAGACGAGGGCACCTAGCTTACAGAGCAGGAGTAGGAGACGAGGGCACCTAGCTTACAGAGCAGGAGGAGATGAGGGCACCTAGCTTACAGAGCAGGAGGAGGAGATGAGGGCACCTAGCTTACAGAGCAGGAGGAGGAGACGAGGGCACCTAGCTTACAGAGCAGGAGGAGGAGGAGACGAGGGCACCTAGCTTACAGAGCAGAGCAGGAGGAGGAGACGAGGGCACCTAGCTTACAGAGCAAGAGGAGGAGACAAGGGCACCTAGCTTACAGAGCAGGAGGAGGAGACGAGGGCACCTAGCTTACAGAGCAGGAGGAGGAGACAAGGGCACCTAGCTCACAGAGCAGGAGGAGGAGGAGACGAGGGCACCTAGCTTACAGAGCAGGAGGAGGAGGAGACGAGGGCACCTAGCTTACAGAGCAGGAGGAGGAGACGAGGGCACCTAGCTTACAGAGCAGAGCAGGAGGAGGAGACGAGGGAACCTAGCTTACAGAGCAAGAGGAGGAGATAAGGGCACCTAGCTTACAGAGCAGGAGGAGGAGGAGACGAGGGCACCTAGCTTACAGAGCAGAGCAGGAGGAGGTGACGAGGGCATATAGCTTACAGAGCAGGAGGACGAGGAGACGAGGGCATCTAGCTTACAGAGCAGGATGAGGAGACGAGGGCATCTAGCTTACAGAGCAGGAGGAGGAGAGGAGGGCACCTAGCTTACAGAGCAGGAGGAGGAGGAGGAGACGAGGGCACCTAGCTTACAGAGCAGGAGGAGGAGTAGGAGACGAGGGCACCTAGCTTACAGAGCAGGAGGAGGAGGAGGAGACGAGGGCACCTAGCTTACAGAGCAGGAGGAGGAGGAGGAGACGAGGGCACCTAGCTTACAGAGCAGGAGGAGACGAGGGCATCTAGCTTACAGAGCAAGAGGAGGAGGAGACGAGGGCATCTAGCTTACAGAGCAGGAGGAGGAGGAGACGAGGGCAACTAGCTTACAGAGCAGGAGGAGGAGACGAGGGCACCTAGCTTACAGAGCAGGAGGAGGAGGAGACGAGGGCACCTAGCTTACAGAGCAGGAGGAGGAGGAGACGAGGGCACCTAGCTTACAGAGCAGGAGGAGGAGACGAGGGCACCTAGCTTACAGAGCAGGAGGAGGAGGAGACGAGGGCATCTAGCTTACAGAGCAGGAGGAGGAGACCAGGGCACCTAGCTTACAGAGCAGGAGGAGGAGACGAGGGCACCTAGCTTACAGAGCAGGAGGAGGAGGAGACGAGGGCACCTAGCTTACAGAGCAGGAGGAGGAGACGAGGGCACCTAGCTTACAGAGCAGGAGACGAGGGCATCTAGCTTACAGAGCAGGAGGAGGAGGAGGAGACGAGAGCACCTAGCTTACAGAGCAGGAGGAGGAGACGAGGGCACCTAGCTTACAGAGCAGGAGGAGACGAGGGCATCTAGCTTACAGAGCAGGAGGAGGAGGAGACGCACAGAGCAGGAGGAGGAGACGAGGGCACCTAGCTTACAGAGCAGGAGGAGGAGACGAGGGCACCTAGCTTACAGAGCAGGAGGAGGAGACGAGGGCACCTAGCTTACAGAGCAGGAGGAGGAGACGAGGTCACCTAGCTTACAGAGCAGGACGAGGAGACGAGGGCATATAGCTTACAGAGCAGGAGGAGGAGGAGACGAGGGCATCTAGCTTACAGAGCAGGATGAGGAGACGAGGGCACCTAGCTTACAGAGCAGGAGGAGGAGACGAGGGCACCTAGCTTACAGAGCAGGAGGAGGAGACGAGGGCACCTAGCTTACAGAGCAGGAGGAGGAGACGAGGGCACCTAGCTTACAGAGCAGGACGAGGAGACGAGGGCACCTAGCTTACAGAGCAGGAGGAGGAGACGAGGGCACCTAGCTTACAGAGCAGAGCAGGAGGAGGAGACGAGGGCACCTAGCTTACAGAGCAGGAGGAGGAGACGAGGGCATCTAGCTTACAGAGCAGGAGGAGGAGACGAGGGCATCTAGCTTACTGAGCAGGAGGAGGAGACGAGGGCATCTAGCTTACAGAGCAGGAGGAGGAGACGAGGGCATCTAGCTTACTGAGCAGGAGTAGGAGACAAGGGCACCTAGCTTACAGAGCAGAGCAGGAGGAGGAGACGAGGGCACCTAGCTTACAGAGCAGGAGTAGGAGACGAGGGCACCTAGCTTACAGAGCAGGAGGAGACGAGGGCACTTAGCTTACAGAGCAGGAGGATGAGATGAGGGCACCTAGCTTACAGAGCAGGAGGAGGAGACGAGGGCACCTAGCTTACAGAGCAGGAGGAGGAGGAGACGAGGGCACCTAGCTTACAGAGCAGAGCAGGAGGAGGAGACGAGGGCACCTAGCTTACAGAGCAAGAGGAGGAGACAAGGGCACCTAGCTTACAGAGCAGGAGGAGGAGACGAGGGCACCTAGCTTACAGAGCAGGAGGAGGAGACAAGGGCACCTAGCTTACAGAGCAGGGGGAGGAGACGAGGGCATCTAGCTTACAGAGCAGAGCAGGAGGAGACGAGGGCACCTAGCTTACAGAGCAGGAGGAGGAGACGAGGGCACCTAGCTTACAGAGCAGGAGGAGGAGGAGACGAGGGCACCTAGCTTACAGAGCAGGAGGAGGAGGAGGAGACGAGGGCACCTAGCTTACAGAGCAGGAGGAGGAGGAGACGAGGGCACCTAGCTCACAGAGCAGGAGGAGGAGATGAGGGCACCTAGCTTACAGAGCAGGAGGAGGAGGAGGAGACGAGGGCACCTAGCTTACAGAGCAGGAGGAGACGAGGGCACCTAGCTTACAGAGCAGAGCAGGAGTAGGAGACGAGGGCACCTAGCTTACAGAGCAGGAGGAGGAGACGAGGGCACCTAGCTTACAGAGCAGGAGGAGGAGACGAGGGCACCTAGCTTACCGAGCAGGAGGAGGAGACGAGGGCACCTAGCTCACAGAGCAGGAGGAGGAGGAGACGAGGGCACCTAGCTTACAGAGCAGGAGGAGGAGGAGGAGACGAGGGCACCTAGCTTACAGAGCAGGAGGAGGAGATGAGGGCATCTAGCTTACAGAGCAGGAGGAGGAGACGAGGGCACCTAGCTTACAGAGCAGGAGGAGGAGACGAGGGCACCTAGCTTACAGAGCAGGAGGAGGAGACGAGGGCATCTAGCTTACAGAGCAGAGCAGGAGGAGACGAGGGCACCTAGCTTACAGAGCAGGAGGAGGAAACGAGGGCACCTAGCTTACAGAGCAGGAGGAGGAGATGAGGGCACCTAGCTTACAGAGCAGGAGGAGGAGACGAGGGCACCTAGCTTACAGAGCAGGAGGAGGAGACGAGGGCACCTAGCTTACAGAGCAGGAGGAGGAGACGAGGGCACCTAGCTTACAGAGCAGGAGGAGGAGATGAGGGCACCTAGCTTACAGAGCAGGAGGAGGAGATGAGGGCACCTAGCTTACAGAGCAGGAGGAGGAGACGAGGGCACCTAGCTTACAGAGCAGAGCAGGAGGAGGAGACGAGGGCACCTAGCTTACAGAGCAGGAGGAGGAGATGAGGGCACCTAGCTTACAGAGCAGGAGGAGGAGACCAGGGCACCTAGCTTACAGAGCAGGAGGAGGAGGAGACGAGGGCACCTAGCTTACAGAGCAGAGCAGGAGGAGGAGACGAGGGCACCTAGCTTACAGAGCAGGAGACGAGGGCACCTAGCTTACAGAGCAGAGCAGGAGGAGGAGACGAGGGCACCTAGCTTACAGAGCAGGAGGAGGAGGAGACGAGGGCACCTAGCTTACAGAGCAGGAGGAGGAGGAGGAGACGAGGGCACCTAGCTTACAGAGCAGGAGGAGGAGGAGACGAGGGCACCTAGCTTACAGAGCAGGAGGAGGAGATGAGGGCACCTAGCTTACAGAGCAGAGCAGGAGGAGGAGACGAGGGCACCTAGCTTACAGAGCAGGAGGAGGAGGAGGAGACGAGGGCACCTAGCTTACAATGCAGGAGGAGGAGACGAGGGCATCTAGCTTACAGAGCAGGAGGAGGAGACGAGGGCACCTAGCTTACAGAGCAGGAGGAGGAGACGAGGGCACCTAGCTTACAGAGCAGGAGGGGGAGACGAGGGCACCTAGCTTACAGAGCAGGAGGAGGAGACGAGGGCACCTAGCTTACAGAGCAGAGCAGGAGGAGACGAGGGCACCTAGCTTACAGAGCAGGAGGAGGAAACGAGGGCACCTAGCTTACAGAGCAGGAGGAGGAGGAGACGAGGGCACCTAGCTTACAGAGCAGGAGGAGGAGACGAGGGCACCTAGCTTACAGAGCAGGAGGAGGAGACAAGGGCATCTAGCTTACAGAGCAGGAGGAGGAGACGAGGGCACCTAGCTTACAGAGCAGGAGGAGGAGGAGGAGACGAGGGCACCTAGCTTACAGAGCAGGAGGAGGAGGAGACGAGGGCACCTAGCTTACAGAGCAGAGCAGGAGGAGGAGACGAGGGCACCTAGCTTACAGAGCAGGAGGAGGAGACGAGGGCACCTAGCTTACAGAGCAGGAGGAGGAGACGAGGGCACCTAGCTCACAGAGCAGGAGGAGGAGGAGACGAGGGCACCTAGCTTACAGAGCAGGAGGAGGAGGAGACGAGGGCACCTAGCTTACAGAGCAGGAGGAGGAGACGAGGGCACCTAGCTTACAGAGCAGGAGGAGGAGACGAGGGCACCTAGCTTACAGAGCAGGAGGAGGAGGAGACGAGGGCACCTAGCTTACAGAGCAGGAGGAGGAGACGAGGGCACCTAGCTTACAGAGCAGGAGGAGGAGGAGGAGACGAGGGCACCTAGCTTACAGAGCAGGAGGAGGAGGAGACGAGGGCACCTAGCTTACAGAGCAGGAGGAGGAGACGAGGGCACCTAGCTTACAGAGCAGGAAGAGGAGACGAGGGCACCTAGCTTACAGAGCAGGAGCAGGAGACGAGGGCACCTAGCTTACAGAGCAGGAGGAGGAGACGAGGGCATCTAGCTCACAGAGCAGGAAGAGGAGGAGGAGACGAGGGCATCTAGCTTACAGAGCAGGAGGAGGAGACGATGGCACCTAGCTTACAGAGCAGGAGGAGGAGGAGACGTGGGCACCTAGCTTACAGAGCAGGAGGAGGAGACGAGGGCACCTAGCTTACAGTTTTTAATGCAACATGCAACACTACTATCACCGACATCTAAGAAGGGAGATCCCCCCTTGAATGGCCCTTCTAAGGTTTCTCTCCTCCACATTGCCTGTGGTGCTTTTTTTTCCTATTGCTAGGTTTTAGTGAGTTTTTCCTTACCTTCGCGTGGGGTATGTCTGGGAGTGTTGCATTTATTTATTTTGCAATTATTTTAATTATTTTGTACCTTATGGTATTCTTGTTTTTTTTCTTGACTTATTGTGTTGTTTCTTCTTGACTTTTTTAAAGAAGACGTGTCTCTGTTAAGCACTTTGAGCTGCATTCTGTCTATGAAAGGTGCTATATAAATGAAGATTATTATTATTATTATTATTATTATTATTATTATTATTATTATTATTATTATTATTATTATTATTATTATTATTATTATTATATAGCTTACAGAGCAGGAGGAGGAAACAAGGCCAATCGTGAACTGTTTGTTTTGAAAGAGAGGAAGAAAGAGGGGGGGGGGGTTGGGGCCACAGCAGTGGGATCTGGTCCATATAGGGAGGTGTAGTCTGACGTCACTTTGGACCGCCCGCGAGGTCCACACGTATAGGGATTTATCATTGGGAAAATGGATTATCGGCTATTGTAACAATTCTGCCTCATGAACATTGGAAAGCTTTCCATTTTTGCACAAAATGAGTTCCCTTCTATCACTAACATTATTGTTTAAGCATTTTTGGTTGAAATAAAATTCTGCGATTTGTTTTAAATGAGACGATTTAGAAATGGGGAATGGGGGAATACAAGATGGTGGACTGGCCGGAAACAGCAATGACGTAACCACTACACCTCCCTATTAACAGTGATACATTTACTAACACTATAGTTTGGCTCCTCAACACAGGACGAACATGTTTTGTTGGGACTCGGAAGATTTGATTATTCTTTTATTTTCTTATTTGCTTATCAGATATCAATTACAGGTTCATCTGCCACAGCTTGAATCTGCTGAAATTGGTGGACTTGCTGTGGTCAATTATGCTGCTAAGGCAACACAGGCTCTCAAATGGCAGCAAGGCTGTTTCCCCCCTTGTTACAGTGTTTGAAAGGACACATAGTGAGCATGGTCGCATTTTCCAGCAGTCCAAGACGACGTATGTTTAATTGATCAAAACAGAAATCTGTAGGCCTATATTTATGAAGATTTTTCACAAGGCATAAACATACATTAGCGTAGCATAATTACTGTAGCTTTGTCATCTAGTCCCCACATGTTACAGTGTCTACTGCAATGCACTTTACTGCTTCTCTACACTCTGGTTAGATCGATGCCGACTTAATTTTGTTGTACTTGTATAATGACAATAAACTGAATCGAATCAAATCTAAAACATCGAAAGAGACTTCTGTCCGTCCCTTTTGATACCATTCACATTTATTGCAATGATCTTCCCTTCAAAGCAAAATAAATGTCCGTTTTATATTATCTGAACATTTCTATTACAGTAAGATTTCTCAGTAGCCTAATTTTTTTTTTTCTGCAAATAAACTATCTTCATTCTACAAATCTACAGTATATACATTTCCTCCCCAATAAACATTAATGACATTAATAACAAGACATATTCAGAGAAGATTTGCTCAAATGCCAGGTCACAGTTAGTTAGATTATTTATATTATCCTGCTCAGTATGTATATGGAACTTATATTATTGTAGGCCTACAGGTTGCCTCTTTACTGGTAGATAGCTAAGGATTCACTGAACATGTCATGATTTTATTACGATTTTGAGTTCATTGTTGTGTTGTGTATTGGGTTATTCCTTGATATGATGTGTTGTGATGTGCTATATAGGATGTGTGTGTGTGTGTGTGTGTGTGTGTGTGTGTGTGTGTGTGTGTGTGTGTGTGTGTGTGTGTGTGTGTGTGTGTGTGTGTGTGTGTGTGTGTGTGTGTGTGTGCGTGCGTGCGTGCGTGCGTGCGTGTGTGTGTGTGTGTGTGTGTGTGTGCACTTTAGGCAGACATGTGTTCATGTGTTTGTGTGTAGGCGTGCATGCGTATGGCTGTGTGTGACACACACACACACACACACACACATGTGCATGCGTATGTTGTGTGTCATTGTAAAGAATTTGGCAAGCTCAACAAAGTCCCTGAAGAGTCCTTACTCAAGGATCTGGGAGAATGTTCTAGGTTCCAAGGAAAAAGAGCCCTCAAGTGCGAAAACACACTGCCGTTAAGTTATTAGTCCCACTTTGGGCGGTGTGTGTGAAACAAGCTCTCACAAGGGCTGGTGAGAATCCCTTAACTCCCATTACTCCACCCCCTGGCTTTGTCCCGGCTCCACCGTCAGCCCAGAAGGGTTATCCTCTCCATGTGGATGCGTCCTCGGGCCCAATTATCTGGCTACAATGCTCAATTAGCCATAATCCCTCTTTTGAGGTGATAATAAAAAAAGGGTGCATTTTTTAAGACCCAAAGAAAGAGTGAGAGCTTAAGTGAGATGAAATTAGAGATATGCTATAATATTACCAGTTTAACAGAGCAAAAGTTAGAGGTATGCTATAATATTACCAGTTTAACAGAGCAAACGTTAGAGGTATACTATAATGTTACCAGTTTAACAGAACAAGCATTGGAGATATGCTATATTACCAATTTAACAGAACAAGCGGTATAGATATACTGTACTATTACCAGTTTAACAGAGCAAATGTTAGAGGTATACTATATGTTACCAGTTTAACAGAACAAACATTCGAAATATATAGTATGATATTACCAGTTTAATAGAACAAACATAAGATATATACTATACTATTCCCAGTAGAGAACAATCTTAACACATTGGGCGCCGGGCATTGTGCCCATCATTATACCCAGTCTGCCAGCACTGTAACCCTATGAAGATGTTTACCTTTTTTGCAGGACTATAACTTTTTTAATATTATAGCTATCTGCATTACTATGGCCCATTCAACATCGATTATTTATCGTTCCGGATGTGGGAACGTTATATTTTTTCATTCATACATTGTTGTGTTAATACCGTCTATAATATAAGTATGTTTTTAAGCTTTTCTGCTGTAATTCCAAAAACGCTAGTTATAGGCCCTGACGCATATGATAGATTATCGATTGGCGTTTCTTTCCTATACACGCTATATTAAAAAATTCAAATGTATATGATCGGTATACATTATGCTTCATCATGCGTGAAGGAAAGGGGGGGGGGGGTCGTTTATAATTCCTTGATCGTCAGTAATGGCTTTATTTAGTATGGGTTGATATGTTGAGCAGTGAAATGAATAAACAATCGGGCTGAAAATAACGTTATATTCCTTTTACCGTTCGCCGATGAGACTGGAGGAAAAATATCCCAATTATTTGACGTCGATCTCCTACATCCATTTCCGGTTTGTATGGCGCAATAAACGCCGAAATCATATCGATTATTGCCCAAATGCACTTGAGTGTTTGTCTGGATCCACGTAACAAGATATGACTGCCGGAGGGATTTCCTCGATGCACCGATGGCCACTTCCGGTTTTGGCGTGAGTGTAACTCGCCCGACCATCCACCAGGCAGCGGTATTGAGGCGTTGCAATCTCAGACAGGGTGCCGCTGCAGTCCGGAGGGAGGCTGGATGAATTATGAATGCCATGGCGAAAAAATGTAATATTGATCCCAAAAACGATTTACGCCGCTGTTGGCGTTCAACGCATGGCGGGCAATAACGACTTACGCCGTTTATGGCGCACAATGTGTTAAGTGAGATGAAATTAGAGATATACTATAATATTCCCAGTTTAATAGAACAAGCTTAAATTAGATGAAATTAGAGATATACTACAGTATAATATTCCCACTTGAGAATAGGAAACTGTAGGAAACTTTCATCTCACTTGAGAACATGCTTAAGTGAGATGAAATTAGAGATATACTATAACAAAAAAATTCAGCAACAACACTTGCAACTTGTTGCATGGTACATAATGTAGATGCAGAGGCCTGAAGTAAATAATCGGTTTGAATTAAGGGAATGCAACATTAAACAGATTTCAAATTATGCAGATTCACATGTGGAAAAATAAACTGATGTGGTTGGGACGAAGCCGTTCAGGTAACTGTCACCCCCCAACAAGGTCACATCCTGTCACCAGGTGCTCAATTAAAAGGGACATTAACCTTGTTTACTAAATACACAAGCAATATGGAGTGGGGCAGTAAATGTATTGTCATTAAACAGTAGGAGGCCACTTGCTCCTGGCTGAATGCCCACCAGCCACACGAAGGCTAGCACACTCCCTCTAAACCAAACACAAGGACACCCTACCGCTACAGCCAAGTAATGAACAAATGTTTTCGGTTTACTTTACTTTTTGAATGTTGCTTGAGTGGTATTTCAGGAGGACGAGGTTTAGGAGGAGGTAGGCAGCGGTGGAAGCTGTGTTTATGACGTGACCTGGGCAGTTGCCAGCCACGCTGACAGCACCGTGACACATGAAACAAAACACAAAACAAAGACGGCCGCGCCGCCATTGTGCTTCTCGCTAACTCTCCTTTCCCTCCTTTATTCTGGCTCCGTCTACTTACCTGCCAAGAAGGACACATGATATAAAAAAAAATCCAACCAGCTGAAATAAAACAGTCTTTACACTTATTCTTTTATAGGTTGATTTAGTAGGTATGTGGCGGGAGACATGTAACTTGTATAGATTTTCAGTCTGATAAAGTGGAATCTGGATCGTGTGGACCCATGAAAGTACACCAGGCCATAGTCAGATGAAGGTGCCTGGCCAAGCCCAC
Source organism: Notolepis coatsorum (assembly GCF_963971535.1). Classification (NCBI taxonomy): domain Eukaryota; kingdom Metazoa; phylum Chordata; class Actinopteri; order Aulopiformes; family Paralepididae; genus Notolepis; species Notolepis coatsorum. The sequence continues at coordinate 68,552,334 of NC_140182.1, forward strand.
CTACCCCTCCCCCTTTCAAATCTTTTAAAAATAATTACATCACTGAAGATTGCTGAGCAATGTGACCCATGTGACCTTACATGACATCATTCCAGAGGTTAGTGGCCATTGATCTGGGTACAATGACTACCATAAAGATGTCCCACCAAATCCAACAAAAAAATACCGTATGTAACGTATAATATAATATAACTGTAGGAAATCTAATTAGGTAATTTACTGTACATTGGAGGCGGTTGGGTTAGGACATTTGCAGGGGCCAGTTTCGAATTGCAGTCTCCCGTAGGTGTTCTTTGAGAGTGTTTTTGAAAGTGGGTAGTGATTCACATTCCTTTACAGCTTTGGGTAGGGCGTTCCACATTGATGTGGCATAATTGCTAAACGTGTTTAGTCCCTTGTTTGAGCCGAATCTGGGTTTAACATGATTTGTGGAGCTCCCTCTGGTGTTGTGATCGTGGTATTCACTGACCTTTGGGAAGTATTTTGACATGTACATGGTTTACTGTTTTCCATTTGGTTTACTGTTTGTGCCTAATTGTATTTAGCCTGTATTGCATAAACATATTTCCCTGCATACAGTCTATGTAAATGTAAAAATGGTAGGTTATATTACTAACTCAGGTTATCCAAATATGTCTTAATTATTATTTGTACTACATTAATAATCGTATTATTGTAGCTATAGACAACATGTTTATGACATTATGTGTATGTATGTCATTACTATTTATTAATGTATATTGTATTGTATTTCTTTGTGGAAAAACCACATTCTCCATTGAAGGAAATCGATGTTTTTCAAAGTGTATATAATGTATAAATATATGGGGATGACAGCATCTACTTATAGCCATCTCAGAGGAGGAGGACGGCAGAGAGAATCAGTGTGTTAGCAGCAGACTAAGATAGAGCCCAGGGCTTCGAGGTCATTCAGCTTGTTAAACATAAACACTGATAAGGACTGAGAACAGTGCAGATTTGAGTTTAAATCTCGCACAGGGCCTCGCATTTCTCCCAGGCGGCCCTGCAAGAGCCAACAGATGAAGAGGTGATAAGTGGCTGATTATGATCAAATCTAACACCCTGAATACAAACCCTTAACACATCCAGTGCCAGCCATTAGACTGGGCCCGCTGTTGTCAGGCCTGCTTTCCATTACAAACGTTCACTGTGCATCACGTTGTTTGTAGAGCTAAACCTATATTTTATATTATAGCTATGGATCCAATATCATTGTCAATTGACAGTATGAACCTTCCGTTCAATATGTCATAAAGAAATTTAACCATCAGTACATAAATTTTTTTTCCATCAGTACGTTCCCGTTTTATACTGTGGTGAATATGAGTGTTATATCGGAATGATATGGGATAATTCCTGTGAGGCTATTTATAAGGTGCAACGCTAAAAACGTTAAAGGGGAACTATCTTACTGTTTCTTTCACTATTTAGACAATTTTATACAATTCCTGTGAGTCTATGGAACACATCTGTTTTTTCTCAAAAGAAATTATTGTTTTATATTTCTAATCGAGTACTCAAAAGCAGCATTTTCCCACTTCAAGATTTTAAGCTGTTTTGGCCTGGCTCCACCCATACTCGCAAATCGCTTTGAGTGACAGTCACCAACTAATGTTACATCCAGCCTGTTTGAAAATACTAGAATCCAACATAGTCTGGTGAAAACGCACCTTAAGTTATGGATGGATCATCACCGTTTGTCCTCTTTCTCTTCATAATAATATTCAATAGTTCGCTCTAGGCAATCGCCTACAATGTATCGCCCAGCTGTAGTCTGGACTCAGGGGAGCTCTCAACTGCCTCGACCGGTGTTGTGCCGAATCCGACTCCCCCTCGCGCGAACACGCATACACTATCAGATTTCTGTCATAAAACGATAAAGCGGACAGAAATGCGGGAACGTTTTGATTATATTTAAAAGGCTTTGACATTGTAAAACAAAATAAGTAAAGTTTCGAAGCTGTAAGCTGAATACAAGTCATAGGAACACCCACTTCTTCCCCCTTCCTACTGTATAAGACATAGGAAAATCGCAAAACGCAGAAACGCTACAGTAATAGTAATGTTAATACACTATTGACACATGTGCAGACAGTTGACAGTTGCTGAGTAATGATTTGACAACTTCTGTCCATAATAAATATAACCGACAGTGAATCAATGGCTCAGCTTCAACTCCCATATGAAATGCACGCACACACACACGGAAGAGTACCGTAATACACAAACGGATGAATGAACGAGGTCCTACTGCTAATTAACTAATTACGACGTTCATTCCCGAAGACTTGGTACAGGCTAGCTCCCTTCTTTAGCAACAGCCAGGAAATCACAGCAGCATTATCCTTCGTCTTTGCAAAAATCCAAAAATGAACTTGGCCCCTTGCTGGCAAAGCACGACATCATTAGGAAAAATGAGCAAAGACATATTAGCAGCTTGGCAGCCAGGAACAGCACATTTCTTGCCCGTGTTGCTCATACTTTTTAGGTTAGGCTAAAGTCCAAAGCACACAGCGGGCGTCCAACGTCACCTGGCGATGCAATCGTCTGTCGCTCAACGACAATCGCTTGGCCCCCCACACAAGATCCGACCGTTCAGGTATAATAAGCTATATGTGTCGCTCTGTCTAGCTGGGGGTGTGGTCCCCCCCCCCCCGGGAGATATGAGAGGACGGACCGGACGTTAGGTTGTCCGTGAAGCGAGATGAATTAGCAGGTAGCTGTGTTGTGCATTACGAGGGAAGTATTAACCTGTAAAACCCATATTGAGCTGGAATTAAACCACCATATACGAATACAACCTCTCCTCATTCTTCCTGACATTACTGCATGACTGATCGCTACAATACGTTCATTACCACCGATTGGACAAGTATTATGCACCTGCTGAGAGAGAATGTTTTTTTCACGGAAGACGCAAACTGTTTTGTTCTCAACCATAATTTATTTGGACAATAAACCTTACAAACTACATCAGCTGCAGCCTGGACATTAAACTCTGTCAACATCCACAACTTATTTTGTTACCCGAGTATAAAAACATCTAGTAGGTGCATCGTGGCACATTGTCAATTTATTAGTTAATGACAAGCGGCCACTAAACCTAAAGTTCTCCAACTAACGTTATTTATTTAAATTGTTCCTGTTAATTAATCATTAACATAAGTAGCATGGTAATAATACGTAGGTTATTGATCAATGAATGTATTGATAAATTAATTTATATTACAAATGATACACCAGTAGAAGTAATGTTATTTCCTCATTGTCCTTGCTGCGTCGCCTGCCGTCGCCTCAAAAAATTTAGGCGATATTTAGCCAGGCGACAGAAGTTGCTGCGCGATCGCAGCTCGAAAATCTCCTGCCGTGTGCGTTGTCTCATTCATAACTGTGAGGTTTCTGTCCTTGCTCACTTACTCGCTCTGTTCCTTTAAACCACCTCGCTCTGTTTTCCATTTGTTTCTGTTAATCATTTCATTCCCCCATTCACACGCTTCTTCCCAGAGACGTCGTTGATTGGTTCTCTCCCGTCCACACGCTTTTCAATCACATCCCCCAGCTGTCACTGCTTGTCAATCAATCAATCCCTTATTATTTATACCCCGTTTCCCCACTCAAGTTTTGTTGGATCGTTTTGATATTTTCTGTTTGCATTCGCCGTTCCTGCTGCTGCTGTTGTTCCCTGTGCTTTACCTCCAGGATATCCAAGAAGCCTTCCTCTTGGACACCTTTTTCCCGTGGCGACGCGCTCGCTCCGCTGCTGTTCCAGCGCTCTTTACGCACAACGCCTGGGTGAGTTTTTAATGACTGTCTTTGATCAAATTCCGTTTTCGTGTGTTTTTATAACACTGAAGATTACCACCTTTTTATCAGACAGTCACTCACCCAGCGGTTGCCTTTTTTGATTGTTTCACTGGGATAATATTTTGACCTAACATCTCCCACTGTGTGTTTTTCACACCGAAGATATTATCACGTTGGATTGTATTTTGGACTTCGCTCTCAGTGTCTATTTTTTGCACCGAAGATATTTTTCACTTGGGATTGTGTTTTGGAACATTGCTCACTGTGTGTGTTTACACGAAGATTAGTTCACTTGGATAACTTTTGTTTTTGGGTACAAGTCACCTCTCCTGTTCTCCTGCTCGTTCTACCTGCACCCTGTGTTGACTCGCTCCCTCTCTCTCTCTCTCGGTCCCGCATCACCTCGGAGATTCTGCCGAGAGAGGTCTGCAGAGCGGCTCTGACGTCAGCATCTGCTACCCCCTACTACCACCTCGGGAGAAGCTGCAGAGCAGCAGAACTATTCATCCTTGCTTGAAGTCCAGTCTTGTTTAGACTCTTCCTATTCTGTGCTGTTTAGTTAGTCTCAATAAACAAGCCCCTGTTTTTTGGCAACTCTGAATCCTACTCTCTTGTGTCGTTGCGTTTGGGGTCGGTGTCAAACCATAACATTACGATCCAACCAATGACGACCCCAGCCGACACAGAGAGAGTAGTCACCTTGGGCATCGAGGGGGTGGTAAGGCGTGCCCTACGCTTCCATCGCGCTCCAGGCAATGTACCGGTTAATCGTCTCTTTGTCCCCAACTCAGTCCGGTCCCGGGTCCTCCAGTGGGGCCATACCAGCCGGTTCGCCTGCCACCCGGGCGTTCATCGCACGTTCTCCTTCCTGGCTCGTCGATTCTGGTGGCCCACCATGAGGAACGACGTCAAGGGGTTCGTACTGGCCTGCGCGGTCTGCGCCCGCAAGAGAGTCAGCACAGCAGCGGCAGTCCAGTTAGAGTCAGCCAAGGAACACAGCCTACAGCTGGATGCGGCTGCAGCTGCTGTACAGGGACTCCGAGAGCAGGTCCTGCTTATTCAAGGGTCCCTGGCCGCTCTGGCAGGACAACAGTCAGGTATTCTCGTTCAGCTTCACACGCTGAGCGACACCGTTACCGCTTTAATTCCCTCACTTCCTTCAGGAGCATTCCCCGCAGTCCCAGCAGTTCCCACGCTTCCCGATCCCGCACCTCGGGAACCCCGTCTCTCCGTCCCACGGCTGTTCGACGGCAATCCCGAGGATTGTGCCACATTCATCATGCAATGTGAGTTGGTTTTCCGTCATGAACCAAGCCGTTTTACTGCTAGAGGGTCCCAAGTGGCCTATATGACGAACTTGCTCTCAGGCCGGGCAGCCCAGTGGGTCACTTCCTCCTGGGCAATGGATGCAGATTTTTGTTTCTCCTATCCAGACTTCGTGGCTGAGCTCCGCAGGGTGTTCCACCATCCAGCCCGTGGTCTGGACCCTGGAGCCCGGTTGGGTACCTTCCGACAGGGGAGCGGCGGGGTAACAGACTACGTCCTGGAGTTTCGACTGGCGGCGGTGGAGAGTGGTTGGAACGACTCAGCACTTCGCCTAACCTTCATGAGTGGGCTCAGTGACGCAGTCAGGGACCAGCTCGCGACCCGGGAGGAACCTGATTCCCTCGAGGACCTGGCCTCGCCATCCGCCTCGCCATCCGCATCGACGGACACCTCCAGGAGAGAAGACGTGAGGGAACCCGACGGGGACCCCCAGACGCACCCCCCGAGGTCCACGACCTCGAGGAGGATTTCAGTACCCCAGACGTACCCCCCGAGGACCACGACCTCGAGGAGGTTTTCTGTACCCCAGACGTACCCCCCGAGTACCACGACCCCGAGGGGGTTTTCAGGGAGTCCAGGGCTCAGGTTTTTCCGCCTCGCCGGCCTTATGACTGTGCCATCGACCTCCGCTCAGGGGCCCCCTTTCCCGGCAGCCGCCTCTACAGTGCTGACCGCCCTGCCCCCTCCGTGATTGGTGGGTTTGTTCCCTCCCGAGCCGTGACCGAGGGGGAACCCATGCAGCTGGGACGCAAGCGCCTTAGCCCGGCCGAACGGGAGTCCAGGTTCTTCTCCGGCCGTTGCCTCTACTGTGGCCGGGGTGGACACCGTGTCTCCAATTGCCGTGCCCGGCCAAGAGGACCAGGCTCGCCGAGACCCCGGGAGATCCTGGTGAGCCGTCTTTCCTGTTCCCCCACCCGTGCACCACCCAACCGTCTGGCGGACGTCACCCTAGCCTGGGCGGACCAGCGGGCGACGGTGGGTGCACTCATGGACTCTGGTGCTGATGGGAGTTTCATGGACGTTGGGTTTGCCACCCGGGCCAACATTCCACTTGAGGACCTCGAGAGGCCCTTGGAGGTCTTCGCAATGGATCATCGCCGCCTAGCTGACGCCACTCAACGCACCTGTCCAGTCCTTCTCACCGTTGCTGGTGACCACGTTGAGAGGCTCCAGTTTTTCGTCACCAGCTCTCCTCTTGTCCCTGTGGTCCTGGGCAGGCCCTGGCTCGCGCTGCACGAGCCCCACATCGCCTGGTCCTCCGGTACCATCAAGGGGTGGAGCTCCTCCTGTCGTGCCCGGTGTCTTCAGGTGCCGTCCAGCCCTCTCACCGGGTCCCAGTCCCCGTCTCCGGCCTCCCTCGCCGGTCCTCTGTCCACGTCTCCGGTCCCCCTCTCCGGGCCTCTGTCTTTGTCCCCCTCTCCGGTGCCCCTGATCGCCGGCTTCCTTGGGTCCCGCACAGGAGGCGGAAGTGGCAGTTCCCTCCGTGCAGGACCACCTCGACCGCTGCCGACGGTTTTGGGAGATCACCAGGACCGCGCTGCTCCGGACATCTGAGCGCGCCTGTCGTGGTGCCGACCGGCGCCGGGTTCCCGCGCCGACTTACCGCCCTGGGCAGAGGGTGTGGCTCTCCGCAAGGGACCTCCCGCTACGGTCCTCGGCCAAGAAGCTCAATCCCCGTTTCGTCGGACCTTTCGAGGTCCTGAAGGTACTCAGTCCGGCGGCCCTGCGCCTGAGACTTCCTGCGTCCATTTACATTTACATTTAGTCATTTAGCTGACGCTTTTATCCAAAGCGACTTACAAGTTCTGTACGACAAGCCATCAGGAAGGGCACAACTCTATCAGCTGAGTAACAATGTTCATCAAAGTGTTGAGTGCTACAGTGTAGGTTAGTTTATTAGGACAAGTGCATGACAGTACGGTTAGTTAGGGTTAGTTTTTTTTTTTTTTTTTTTTTTTTTTTTTTTTTTTAATTCAGATAATGGTTGAAGAAGTGCGTCTTTAGTCGACGGCGAAAGATTGGACGTGATTCGGCTGTCCTAACTGGGGTGGGTAGTTCATTCCACCATTGTGGGGCAAGGACTGAGAATAGGCGACTTCTCTTTGATGACCCTCCCGGAGCTTGGATAGGAGTAGGTCTGAGGCGGCCAGAAGATGCAGAGCGTAGGGGTCTTGAGGGTGTGTAGTTAGACACCATTGACCGGAGGTAGGCGGGAGCGGTTCCCTTTGCCGCACGGTATGCTAGGTCGAGGGCCTTGAAGCGGATTCGTGCAGCAATGGGGAGCCAGTGCAGGTCCCTAAGAAGTGGGGTGACATGGGATTTCAGTACCCCAGACGTACCCCCCGAGGACCACGACCTCGAGGAGGTTTTCTGTACCCCAGACGTACCCCCCGAGTACCACGACCCCGAGGGGGTTTTCAGGGAGTCCAGGGCTCAGGTTTTTCCGCCTCGCCGGCCTTATGACTGTGCCATCGACCTCCGCTCAGGGGCCCCCTTTCCCGGCAGCCGCCTCTACAGTGCTGACCGCCCTGCCCCCTCCGTGATTGGTGGGTTTGTTCCCTCCCGAGCCGTGACCGAGGGGGAACCCATGCAGCTGGGACGCAAGCGCCTTAGCCCGGCCGAACGGGAGTCCAGGCTCTTCTCCGGCCGTTGCCTCTACTGTGGCCGGGGTGGACACCGTGTCTCCAATTGCCGTGCCCGGCCAAGAGGACCAGGCTCGCCGAGACCCCGGGAGATCCTGGTGAGCCGTCTTTCCTGTTCCCCCACCCGTGCACCACCCAACCGTCTGGCGGACGTCACCCTAGCCTGGGCGGACCAGCGGGCGACGGTGGGTGCACTCATGGACTCTGGTGCTGATGGGAGTTTCATGGACGTTGGGTTTGCCACCCGGGCCAACATTCCACTTGAGGACCTCGAGAGGCCCTTGGAGGTCTTCGCAATGGATCATCGCCGCCTAGCTGACGCCACTCAACGCACCTGTCCAGTCCTTCTCACCGTTGCTGGTGACCACGTTGAGAGGCTCCAGTTTTTCGTCACCAGCTCTCCTCTTGTCCCTGTGGTCCTGGGCAGGCCCTGGCTCGCGCTGCACGAGCCCCACATCGCCTGGTCCTCCGGTACCATCAAGGGGTGGAGCTCCTCCTGTCGTGCCCGGTGTCTTCAGGTGCCGTCCAGCCCTCTCACCGGGTCCCAGTCCCCGTCTCCGGCCTCCCTCGCCGGTCCTCTGTCCACGTCTCCGGTCCCCCTCTCCGGGCCTCTGTCTTTGTCCCCCTCTCCGGTGCCCCTGATCGCCGGCTTCCTTGGGTCCCGCACAGGAGGCGGAAGTGGCAGTTCCCTCCGTGCAGGACCACCTCGACCGCTGCCGACGGTTTTGGGAGATCACCAGGACCGCGCTGCTCCGGACATCTGAGCGCGCCTGTCGTGGTGCCGACCGGCGCCGGGTTCCCGCGCCGACTTACCGCCCTGGGCAGAGGGTGTGGCTCTCCGCAAGGGACCTCCCGCTACGGTCCTCGGCCAAGAAGCTCAATCCCCGTTTCGTCGGACCTTTCGAGGTCCTGAAGGTACTCAGTCCGGCGGCCCTGCGCCTGAGACTTCCTGCGTCCATTTACATTTACATTTACATTTAGTCATTTAGCTGACGCTTTTATCCAAAGCGACTTACAAGTTCTGTACGACAAGCCATCAGGAAGGGCACAACTCTATCAGCTGAGTAACAATGTTCATCAAAGTGTTGAGTGCTACAGTGTAGGTTAGTTTATTAGGACAAGTGCATGACAGTACGGTTAGTTAGGGTTAGATTTTTTTTTTTTTTTTTTTTTTTTTTTTTTAATTCAGATAATGGTTGAAGAAGTGCGTCTTTAGTCGACGGCGAAAGATTGGACGTGATTCGGCTGTCCTAACTGGGGTGGGTAGTTCATTCCACCATTGTGGGGCAAGGACTGAGAATAGGCGACTTCTCTTTGATGACCCTCCCGGAGCTTGGATAGGAGTAGGTCTGAGGCGGCCAGAAGATGCAGAGCGTAGGGGTCTTGAGGGTGTGTAGTTAGACACCATTGACCGGAGGTAGGCGGGAGCGGTTCCCTTTGCCGCACGGTATGCTAGGTCGAGGGCCTTGAAGCGGATTCGTGCAGCAATGGGGAGCCAGTGCAGGTCCCTAAGAAGTGGGGTGACATGGGCCGACTTCGGTAGGTTTGAGATCAGGCGGGCCGCTGCGTTCTGAATGAGTTGAAGAGGCTTAGTGGCAGTGGCCGGGAGGCCAGCGAGCAGTGCATTGCAGTAGTCGAGGCGGGAGATGACTGTTGATTGGACGAGGAGTTGGGTGGCTTCTTTTGTCAGGAAGGGGCGGATCCTTCTGACGTTGCTCAGGAGGAATCGGCAGGTTCTGGTCGTCGCTGCGATGTGAGCAGAGAAGTTCAACTGGTCGTCGAGGACAACACCAAGGTTCTTGGCGGTCGGGGACGCAGTCACAGCTGCATTCTCGACTGTGATTGAAAGGTCGGTTAGGGGGGAGGATTTGGCCTCCATGCACATCCACCCCGTGTTCCATGTCTCCCGGGTTAAGCCCGTCTCCCTCAGTCCCCTTATGCCTCCAGCTCCTGATCCTCCGCCTCCCGTGTTGGTGGATGGTCACCCCCAGTGGCAGGTCCGCCGGTTGATGGGCGTTCGTCGGCGGGGCCGGGGGTTCCAATACCTGGTAGACTGGGAGGGTTACGGTCCTGAGGAGCGTAGCTGGGTCTCCCGGCAGCTCATCGTGGATCCCGGCTTGATCACTGACTTCCATCGTGCCCATCCTGACGAGCCGGGTCGGCCTGGTCGCCGGGTGGCTCCCGTGGAGGAGGGGGTACTGTGAGGTTTCTGTCCTTGCTCACTTACTCGCTCTGTTCCTTTAAACCACCTCGCTCTGTTTTCCATTTGTTTCTGTTAATCATTTCATTCCCCCATTCACACGCTTCTTCCCAGAGACGTCGTTGATTGGTTCTCTCCAGTCCACACGCTTTTCAATCACATCCCCCAGCTGTCACTGCTTGTCAATCAATCAATCCCTTATTATTTATACCCCGTTTCCCCACTCAAGTTTTGTTGGATCGTTTTGATATTTTCTGTTTGCATTCGCCGTTCCTGCTGCTGCTGTTGTTCCCTGTGCTTTACCTCCAGGATATCCAAGAAGCCTTCCTCTTGGACACCTTTTTCCCGTGGCGACGCGCTCGCTCCGCTGCTGTTCCAGCGCTCTTTACGCACAACGCCTGGGTGAGTTTTTAATGACTGTCTTTGATCAAATTCCGTTTTCGTGTGTTTTTATAACACTGAAGATTACCACCTTTTTATCAGACAGTCACTCACCCAGCGGTTGCCTTTTTTGATTGTTTCACTGGGATAATATTTTGACCTAACATCTCCCACTGTGTGTTTTTCACACCGAAGATATTATCACGTTGGATTGTATTTTGGACTTCGCTCTCAGTGTCTATTTTTTGCACCGAAGATATTTTTCACTTGGGATTGTGTTTTGGAACATTGCTCACTGTGTGTGTTTACACGAAGATTAGTTCACTTGGATAACTTTTGTTTTTGGGTACAAGTCACCTCTCCTGTTCTCCTGCTCGTTCTACCTGCACCCTGTGTTGACTCGCTCCCTCTCTCTCTCTCTCTCGGTCCCGCATCACCTCAGAGATTCTGCCGAGAGAAGTCTGCAGAGCGGCTCTGACGTCAGCATCTGCTACCCCCTACTACCACCTCGGGAGAAGCTGCAGAGCAGCAGAACTATTCATCCTTGCTTGAAGTCCAGTCTTGTTTAGACTCTTCCTATTCTGTGCTGTTTAGTTAGTCTCAATAAACAAGCCCCTGTTTTTTGGCAACTCTGAATCCTACTCTCTTGTGTCGTTGCGTTTGGGGTCGGTGTCAAACCATAACAATAACAATGGAAGCGATACAATTCTGTCGGTCGCCTCGCTTAAAAAGTTGGTTGCCTGGCAAAAAATCGCAGCTGTGTGCGTTGGGCTTTACTCACTGCATTTCCTTGCAGTCTCTGCACTAAATAATGGTTGATTGTGGGCGGTGGAAGTGACTACAACCAGGGGCGGAGATATGCAAATCAGTGCCTTATTCACGTCAGCAAAACAGTAAAATCAGAATGGCTTAGTTGAGTGAGGGAAGATCTCGTGAACTCGAGACTAGACTGATGAGTCAAAATGAGAATTAGAGACACAGACCACATTGATATGATCCCCCATTGCTAGGAAACAATGCTAAACACTGGAAAAGGCCATGTTATAAGACATGGGACCTTTAAATCCATTGGCGTTTCATCCCAACACACGCTACAGTTAAAAATCCAAATGCATATGATCGGTATTAAGTACCATCATGAATGCGTGAAAGGGGGGGTGGGGGGGTCGTTTGTGATTAATTGATTGCCAATAACGTCATTTGTTGTTACCACAACATACACTGAGCTGGGGTATGGCTATGAAATCCTTGCACGATCAAGCTGAAATTGACGTCAAATTGCTCTTACCTGTGGCCGGTTGGATTCCAAAAAGAAGTTTCCAATTATTTGATCGCCATCTGGTAGATCATAAGTCCATTTGGCACATGCCATAACCCTATACAGCATAATGAATACGGCGTCCCAAAAAGTATTCCATGCGATCGGGTGAAGCCCTCGCTTCAGGCTAACAGAAAAGTCCGCCCGGAGCGTTTTCAGTGTGACACCAGGTCTGCAACAGGGGTTACTGCATTCTCGAGACAGCGCCACTACCAGGATCTGGCCGGTACTGCACCTTCGGAGTCCCAATATGCCTTTTCCAGGCAAAATACAGCTCCGTGACATGGAATAGGATATTAATATCGATTAATATTAAAAACGACACAGAAACGAGAATCTTCGTTTCCAGCACTCAAACCGCTGGGCCACAGAAACGAAAACAAAAGAAAAGTGTTGCTTTCTTGCAGAATGCAATTTTTTAAGGATACCTCACCCAATACAATACACTGCTTTTGGCTTTTGGAAAATATCTTAAGTTGCAGACAGACTGAATAGGTGCAGATGGGGGGTTTCTTATCATCCAAATTGAAATCAGAAAATCCGAAATTTTGCAGATAGTAGGTTTTGTGTTTCAGCCATCGATATGCAACCACACCACCACCCCATCCCCCGCCACACACACAAACACACACACACAACTCAGTAACAAAATGCTGATTCCATGCCAATATTGATAGCGGGTGTTGTGTCCATAGGCTCCTTTACAGGTTCATGACTATCTAGGTACTACAACTGTCTATGTTGTTCTTAAGAGGCGTGCCACAGCAGTTAACCTCAAATCAAGGCCTGTAATTTGTGGTTGACGGCACACTTTGAGATGTGTCTGATCTCAGTGCCTCAGGCGTCTGGGCGCGGGACTTGATTAGAGACAATTACATGTGGGAGCTACTGCAGTAACCACAGCTCAGAGCAAGCGGCAGCCACTTGGATGTCACATGTCTTTTGGTGAGATATATCGGGATCACATTTGTGGTGGAGGGTTTGACCAAATTCTATATCAACATTATTACTGGCTCATTACTGGACTCAAATGCTGCTACAATGCTCAACCACTTTACTGCACTCTCGTGCATCAATATAATGTGCAATTCTTTTTTACTTGTTGAATGTGTACTTATTGTTATTGCACATACCGCAGACAGTTTATTGTATATAAATTCCTGCATTTTTTTTATTGTTAACATTTTCTTATTGCTTTTTTATTACTTTATGCTGTGGAGCAAACCGAGAGTAAGAATACCATTGTTCTTGTTGCATGTGGCAAATATGGAAAATCTGAATCTGAATCAACAGAGGTAAAAAGGGTAGCAGTTCACAATGAGCACTTAAGGCTACGTTCAGACTGCAGACAAAAGTGGCCCAAATCTTTTGTTCACATGTGACTCAGATCTGATTATTTTCACAACAGCATGAACAGCACAAATCACATGGAATCTGATCTTTTCAATTCTGATTTGGGCCACTTTCACATGTGGTCCTAAAACAGATACAGGTCAGATTTCTTTGCAATGGACCTCTGAGTCTGAGCGGTCATCCGACTTTCATGCCACTTTTACATCACTCTAGATTGACATTTGTCCAATTTTTACGTCCATCTTCTTTATTGCGGGCCAGCTCAGGAGCGTGACCAATTCACACTGTAATCTGTTATTGGCCACATAAATAATTAAACATTTTCTTTTGAAATGATCTGATCTGAGCAATAAATCAGAATTGAGCACTAGCTTACAGTGTGAATGTAGCCTAAGTGTTTTCTCCTCCTTCCAGTAAATAACACTTTTATTTACAAATTTTTATTTACACATTAACAACCTGCAGACATAGCAACTTTCTCTTAAACAATGAAAGAACAATGAACAATTGAATGGCTCAGTTTTTGTAAATTCTGACTGAATCCAAAGTGTAGAGAATGACATGTGGCAATAGTTACTCAGACTGAACTCTCTGACATATTTTCTTGTGAAAACCTTAAAGCATACAATAATGGATTATAAGTAAGGAACAATACATGAGATGTATGTGTGTGGTTATTGAAAATAACACATAACGCAGAGGTAATTAATTATGTTTAGCCTCCATGAAGTGCATTCTTTTTCAATAACCACACACCTCGGAATGTCATCTATTATCCTGCTTACATGGTCATTTAGCAAAAACTAAAAACCTGTGCTGTTGGACCCTATTTTGGAAAAGATATGTACCGAAGTCAATGGCGAGGAAATATTGAATGCCATGAATTACACGTAATGATGTTTGTCAATTTAAAATATAATATTGTGTTACGTTCTGGACACCGACTGAGGTCGGTGACCACCCACATTCCTGGCATATGTCACTGGGCTTGTCACCTGTCCTTTCCCTGTCAATTAGTGCTGTCACTTAGGGGTGGTTCCTGATTGGCTGTCACAGGGGTGTGTGTGGAATGTTGGTATTTGGTGTCTATGTAACCTACCTGTCTTCTGCTTGTTCATTGTCAGGTCTTCACTAATTGCGTTCGGGGAAAACGCGGACGGTTCAACTCTGGACCTCCAATAAGCTCCTATTTACCTTATTTCCTGCCTGTGCTATTTAGCATTTATCTCTCTTAGAAATTACTCTTGTGTTCTTACTATTAAAGTCGAACCTGTTCAAGAGTAAACACTCTCCGTCTCTGTGATTGCCTTCACCCATTGGAACTCACCTACCTCCATTCTTGACAGAAGACCTGACCATCAGAGTTCCATGGAGGCAATCATGGAGATGCTCCAGGCGCAGAGGGCGGCCCAGGAACGGATGGAAGAACATCAACAACTGGTCAGCGCCGAGTTAGTCCGACTCAGCGGGATCGTCGGCTCATCCCAAGTGGTGGCGCAGTCGGCGTTGGCCACAGCCCGACAAGCCCAAGAAGGAGTGGCTGGAGTTCAGTCGGCGACGGGAGAAGCAGCGGTCCATGGAGAGGAGAGTCAGGGGGGGTTCGTGGTCCAGGAACGGTCCCACGAGCCACGACTGCAGGCGCCCGCTCGCTATGATGGATCACCGGATGGATGTAGGGAATTCATCACCCAGTGTCTACTCGTTTTCCGGCTGCAACCACGATCATTTCCATCGGAGATAGCACAGGTAGCGTATATTAGCTCTCTCCTGGGCTACGGCGGAATTAGAGGCGGGAGCGATAATCTGCGACAGTCTGGACGCCTTTACCCGGGAGTTGAGAAGAGTATTCGATACTTCCCGGGTACTCTCGATCTTCGAGGCTGGTGGTCGTCTTCTCGACTGCCGGCAGGGCCTCCGCACGGTCGCAGCTTACACTATACATTTTCGGATCTTGGCTCGGGAGACAGCTTGGTCGGAGAACGTCTGCGTGGTTCTGTTCGTCAGGGGACTCTCAGCGCGGATGCGAGATGCGCTCTCCGCGCGTGAGATCCCCAAGCAGCTGGAAGTGCTGATCAACACCGCCATCAAGATGGACAATCGGCACCAGGAGAGGGAGAAGGAGCGTGTCAACAACACCCAGGTATGTTTTCCTTCTTCTCCTGGTGTTGATACATCCATGCATTATACGAGTGGGCCACTGGGTGATGAATCCATGCAGCTTGGAGCGCTGTCGCTCTCGGACGACGAGAGGCAGCGCTTCATCAAAGAGCGACGCTGTTTCCGGTGCGATCGCACCGGTCACCGCTTCGGCAGCTGTCGGGTCCAGGCTGTATCAGCTCGGCGCCAGTCGGGAATAGAAGGTGCGCCGTCAGGCTTCGAGAAAGCGCCAGCAGGTGGGCTCATTCCTGCCAAGCCCACTGATTCACGTAAATTTTTTGAGGTGGCGATCAACTGTGGGGGTGACATTAGGGGAACTAAGGCTCTCATTGACTCAGGGGCGGCGGGCAATTTTATTCACGTGGGATTGGTGAAGGAGTGGGGAACCCCAGTGGAGGATTTAGGGGTTCCCTTACTGGTTTACGCCCTGGACGGTCGGCCCCTGGGCAGTGGGAGCGTCACCCAGCGCACGGTTCCATTACACATCCGGGTGGCGGGTGGGGAGTGGGAATGGGTTACATTTTTTGTCATCTTTTCCCCCTATTCTGTCATGGTGTTGGGTCATCCCTGGTTGTCGTCACGTGTTCATATTATTAATTGGAGCACGGGCGAACTCTCAACGGCGGCCGACGTCAAGTCGATCGTCAGCGGGAGTTTTCCCAAACCCTTGTCTTCCCCCCCTCTTCCCTTTTGTCTCCTCCCTCTTTCTCCAGGATAGTGGGGAGCGTGGCAGATTCTGATCTACCCTCTAATCCCGATTTGATAGGGGTGCCTGAGATCTATTGGGACCTGGTGGACGTTTTTAGCAAAACGCGTGCTAAAGCGTGGATGGTGGATCGGTTCTCTAAGGCGGCTCACTTTGTCCCTCTCCCCAAGCTTCCATCGGCCCGGGAAACTGCTGATTTAGTTATACAGCATGTCTTTCGGGTCCACGGGCTGCCAGTGGATATCGTGTCGGACCGGGGTCCTCAGTTCGCCTCCAGGTTCTGGAAGGCGTTTGCCGCCGGCCTCTGCGCCTCTGTCAGTCTGTCGTCTGGGTTCCATCCGCAGTCGAACGGGCAGACGGAGCGGGTCAACCAGGATTTGGAGGGGGTCTTGAGATGTTACGTTGCCGGTAGTCCGGCAACGTGGAGTAGGAGGTTGGCTTGGGCTGAGTACGCGCATAATACCCTTCTCTCCTCTTCTACCGGTATGTCTCCCTTTCAGTGCCAGTATGGTTTTCAACCTCCTCTGTTTCCCGAGCAGGAGCAGGAGGCGGAGGTGCCCTCGGCCCAGGCACATGTGGCTCGCTGTCGCAGGACGTGGAAACAGGTTCGGAAGGCGCTACAGAAGGTTTCGGTTAGTACCCAACGGCAAGCTAACCGTAAGCGTCGTCCGGCTCCAGTTTACCGTCCAGGGCAGCGGGTTTGGCTTTCCACCCGGGATCTCCCTCTCCAGGTGGAATCCAAGAAGCTGGCTCCTCGCTTTATAGGACTATTTAAAGTGATTCATCGGGTTAATCCAGTGGCTTACAAGCTACGACTTCCGAGCTCTATGAGGGTTCATCCGACGTTTCATGTGTCCCTGTTGAAGCCATTCCTCTCATCGCCCTTGGCCCCGCCACTGCCTGTGGTTCCTCCGCCCCGGTTTATTGGCGGTCAACCCATTTACACGGTGCGGAGAATACTGGGTTGTAGGCGGAGGGGTAGGGGGTTTCAGTTCTTGGTGGATTGGGAGGGGTACGGGATAGAAGAGCGTTCTTGGGTGCCTCAAAGGGATATTTTAGATCCCAGCCTGATCGTTGATTTCCGGCGGCTGAATCTCGAGGCCCCTAGGTGAACGTCTGGTGCCGTTCGTCGCGGGAGGGTACTGTTACGTTCTGGACACCGACTGAGGTCGGTGACCACCCACATTCCTGGCATATGTCACTGGGCTTGTCACCTGTCCTTTCCCTGTCAATTAGTGCTGTCACTTAGGGGTGGTTCCTGATTGGCTGTCACGGGGGTGTGTGTGGAATGTAGGTATTTGGTGTCTATGTAACCTACCTGTCTTCTGCTTGTTCATTGTCAGGTCTTCACTAATTGTGTTCGGGGAAAACGCGGACGGTTCAACTCTGGACCTCCAATAAGCTCCTATTTACCTTATTTCCTGCCTGTGCTATTTAGCATTTATCTCTCTTAGAAATTACTCTTGTGTTCTTACTATTAAAGTCGAACCTGTTCAAGAGTAAACACTCTCCGTCTCTGTGATTGCCTTCACCCATTGGAACTCACCTACCTCCATTCTTGACAATATTGCAAGTCAAGAAAGTTGCAGTTTGTCGTAAAACAGTAAAGTTAGTTTTGTGTGAAACTGCTCAGCGAACTACATCTCTCGCCTCGCATAATATACACCACCAACGTGAACATGGCCACCACCTTGGCACATTCACCTCGGGGGAAAAGGTATTAAAAGAGGTGAAACTCACTCTGGCCATGTTGAGAGCTGCAGCCTTGGAGCTGCAGCCTTGGAGCTGGAGAGTTAGTCAGTTCCATAAGAGCTAGCATGCTTCTACAAGATTTCGGAATATAATGTCAGCTACAGTAGCTAACATTACAAAGCTATTGATAACGTTAGCATGCAAGTTAACAAAGATCAGTAAAGATTTTATAATTTAACGTTAAAACAGAATGCAAAACTGTGTTCAAATGAATTTATGTAGTTTTTGATTAATGTAAAAATATATATATATATATAATTTGCAAAGATTTTTATAACACGTAGATGCTGTAATTTTGGCACTAAGGGTTAGTATGTTCACAATGACAAACAAATTGACAAATAAAAATAACAATTTCCTAAAAAAGGGTTAGCTATCTAAGTTATGACATGTTATGTCTATACATTCCATGGTAGTTTGCATTTGAGAGGTGTAGTTTTATTTATTTTTTATCTACTTTTTCTCCCATTTTCTATTTTTTCTCCCATCCCCAATTTCGTATCGTCCAATTCTACCCTCCCCTGTCTCGAACATTGTTAGGCCATGCCTCCCACAAGCCGGCTGCAATGTGGACGAAGCCTTACATCACGTGTCCCCTCCGGTACTCGAGGAAGCAGCCGTCGCATCTTTTCACCTGCACAGCGCGATCTCTCAGCGTCGGGGGTCTGCGTGGAAGGGAACGCCGCCCCCGTCGCTTCCTGATTCTGCTGCGCAGGACCAACCGACCTGTAGGAGTCGCTGTCCACAACGTCCGATCCCCACCCATCAGCTTCCCACCCCCTAATACTGCCAATTGTATTAGTATGAACGACCAGCCAAGCTGATAGCAATGCGGAGAGCTGGGCTCGAACCCAGCCTTGCCCACTGCACCACCTAGCCGGAAGAGGTGTAGCTTTAGCTATCAATATATACTTCATCCATATCCAATAGTTAATTTGCTTATCGTTGGTGAGCTATTTAGACTAGCATGTTCAGTGCTAGACTAACACTCCCAAAATGTAGCACTGAACGGCACAGGAAGTCCTTCAATCCGACAGCCATCAGACTTTACAATGCATCACTGTGCCTCACTGCATCACTGAGCACTAGGGATGTGCATCTCCATCACTGAGGCCGATGCGATGCGCATCTCGATACGTTGCCAACGATACGATACATTAACGATACATTTGAAGCACGGGGCAATGCGATATGATTTTCCCCTGTTGAGATACAGTTAAGCCTAACAAAATAAATTGTTTGGTTCCTGTTGGTTGTCAGTTAAGGCCATGGGTAGGTAGGGAATTTATTTTATTTAATTTTTTATAAAAAAAAATCCCACGGCGACTATGGATAGGGAATTTCTTTATTTAATTAAAATGTTCATGACAACATGAATGCATGTACTCTGTCAGCATGTTTAATATCCATAATACTAAAGATTAAAATACAAAGACACTGTACTACAAAAGTACAATGTACAAAGGTAGTAGTATTAAAAATGACACCCCTAAATACTACTCACTAAATATCCTGACGTCAGAGATCTGTGCAAATATTGTGAAATACTTGCTTTTTATATATTCTCATTATTGACATGGACTAGACTTTTTGACTAAGATTTAACTCAACTTTATTGTAAAAACATATATATATATTATTATTTATTTTTATTTTTTAACTCATAAAATAATTTGGGTCGCACTTAAATTGGTAGGGTCGGTCGGCAACCGGAACCAAACAAATTTTTTAGGCCTTAACTGTTCGATACGATTTGATTCAACATAATGCGATTCGAGGCGATACAATGCGATTCAACACGATGCAAAATAATGATACAATTCTATGGTATGACAGAGGATTTGGTTGTATTCCTTATATGCAGCTTATATTATTATTAAAAATAAAATAATCTACTGTAAGACAATTTATATAAAAACTCTTGGGTGCCTAAGACTTTTGCACAGTACTGTGTTTTCTATCCACTTTAGCTAAAAACACACACACACAATTTATATATACACACTACTGTGAGACAATAATAATCACACACAAAGGGATAATGGCTTATAGCAGACTTAATGATTTTATAATATTTCAGATAATGAAATTAAATGTTTATCATCAACTATCCAGTTAGTATTTATATTGTAACGTTTGGCCACTTTAAATCATTGAACGTAGAGAGAGAGAGAAAGAGAGAGAGAGAGCGAGAGAGAGCGCGTTTGAGTTTTAACGTTCTGATCTGCCGTAGTTGACCACACCATGATGGCATTTTGTCAACACAGTTGGAACCTGGAGGAAGCGATTTAAAGAAACGAATTGCCAATAAATGTGAAGTTCAAGTTCAAGTTCAAGTTCAAGTTCTTTAATAGTTGTCATACAGAAGTACAGAATACTTTCATACAAAATGCTTCTTTCTGTTACGCTCCAGAGACTGTGCTAGACAAGATAGTATCAAATAACATAATAACATAATATAGCATGAATTTAGAAGAAGAAAAATGAGGTCACAGTGTTCGGTATAGACATATGTACAATGTTCTGAGTTACCATATAATATACAATACACAATACTATGCAGTGTACTAATGTACAGTACTATCTAGTGCAAAGCAGAAATGGGATGAGGTACAATTTTAGGTACAATTTACAGTAAGGTGTACGAGTTGTAGTGCAATCCTTCATCCATAAATAAATATAAAGTGTGGGGAGTGGGTGCTACAGTGTGTTTGTTTAAAGTGGGTGTGTGCTATAAAGTGTGTGGAGTGGGTGCTACAGTGTGTTTGTTTAAAGTGAGTGTGTGCGTGTGGATGTGTGTGCTATGTGCGTTTGGTGGTTGTTGTTGTGTAGTGTTCATTCATTGTTAAATTCAAGTTATCTTTGAACCTCTGTTGTCAAGCCTTGTCAATATACCCCCCCCCCCATGTCCTCACTAATGGAACTGGTGTTGCGGAGTCACGTTAGTTAGTTAGATAGTTTAGCGTTAGCTGAGCGGCTAACGTTAGCCAGTTGGTCAATTCAATTCATGTCTCCTCGACTTCCACTGTTTGTTGATAACTGTGACGCCGCTCTCGCCTTCTGTAGTAGCGAAGCAAAGATAGTCTCTGCTGCTGAGTGCTGACAGAAGTGGATGAGAGGAAATTATATGAATGAATCGGTTTTGACCGATGCAATAACGCTACAATAGATGCATCGCAAGTACAACCTGGATTGTAGCCGATTTTTCAACCGGTGCACTCGCATGTTGAACGTTAATGCCTGTGTACCGATGCGAATCTGTGACTCTTAACATCACTACTGAGCACAGAGTGACAGTTACTATCTTCCTGGACTTTTACTTTTAAAACAACATTGTCAATATTACACTTACAGTACACTTAATGTAGATCTCTGTATTTTTACTGTATATTTATATTAGAATGTACATTATATTACATAGGAAATGTGAATCCCGGACCGTATTTTATTATTATTATTTTATTCTTTATTCTTAGGCAATTTTTTGTTATTCTTATTCGTGATTTGTTTTGTAAATGTTTACTGTGAGCGATTTGTAGTGCCAAATTTACCTTGGGGTGATTAAAGTATTTCTATTCTATTCTATTCTATTCTAGACATAGCTGAGAGTTTAAAGTCTTACTGAACTGGCAATTCGAGAGTATCTAGCTTCCGTATTGTGATGTATTTCTTAGTGAAGCAGGATAGGCAATTGTGACATGACGGAGGAACTTGATTTGATCGTCGAAAAGTGACATTACCGTAAAAAAGCTGGACACTACTAGCTACTGCTAGCCTACCACATCACGCATGCTAAGCAGCAAGCTAGCTAGCTAATCGCTAACCCTCACATTGCTGCTCTGAAACAGCCTTGAAAATGGATTATAAAGTCACTGTGCGTGTTGGGGTTTCGTCTCATCACGCAATGAATTCCTGGACATGTCATCACGTGAAAGTATAGGAATAATACTATTTTCTGTTTCTCTTTATTAGCCACATGTTACTCTTTACAAGCATATGTTAGCTAGCCACAAGCCTCACATATGTAGCTACACACACGGCCCCCGTTTATCACCATACATGAGCCGTGAGGCTCGTTCAGTGGAAAGGAGCTTGTGGCTGTTAAACACAAAACAGTACTTGAATGTAGCCTCGCTGCAGCGTTGGCAGTTTGTGCTGTGTGGGAGATCAGATTGACAGATGCGGAGGAAGCCTGGATGTCTGAGCTGTAACCCCTGGTCAGAGACATCAGCACTGAGGATGTGGACCGGTTCAGGTCTGTGCTGAGGGGCACACAGGTTTTTTAGAAGTTTTGTTTTAAAGTACATTACAGTGAAATGCTTGGTTCTGTATGAGCCCCCTGAGAATGTGCTTCATATAGTAAAAAGAAGTAAAAAATTATAAAGTCCAACCACTATACAAAACATACTAGTCATCATCATACAGAGCTAGTCAAGATGAGAAGCACGTTTAGTCACAGACTCATACCCCCCCGACACTCAACTAACCGCCTCAGCCAGTCCTTCATACCAGGGGCCATCAGGCTACACAACAGGGACTGCTGCCAGACGTCCAACTAGGAACTAGTAGCTGACTCCCACCTAAAAGGCCAATATACCTTATGCATACCGCACCTTATGTGTATATACTGTATACTTCATCAGAGCATATATTTAGCTTTTAGCATTTAGCATTTTTAGATTATATATTAGATTAGATTTTGATTATATATTGTAACTATATTTATTGTAGGGAAAATATAACTGAGAGGGCATACTTATACTGTGAGGGACCAAACAGCTTAGACATGAGGAGTCGTAGGTAGAGTGCTCAAAAGGAGGTTTATTTTCCCAAAAATATAGGTTGATCATTGGTTATGGTCAAGGTTATGATCATTTATGTAAAGGAATTGTTCAAAGTAGCCATGTGCAGTTAGGGCTATCACACAGTGAGACCAATCTCTTGTGGAAATTAGCCATATGTTTTATTTTTTAGCGTTCATATCATCTTCCCCATTGACTACAATCGTTATGATTATCCATGTGCATTGCCTTCAATAATCAGGTTGATACATTGTAACATTGTGATTACTTTCAAGGAGTAATTATTTCAGTAAGCTTGTATTTTCAGTATATCACCTGCCATGCAGAACTCAAACACTAATAGTGCAATAATTTTGAACCGCGATAAGGCTCCGGCCGTGCAGGTTATCTGAAATTAATCAACACCCATCTAGCCAATCAGAACGGAGCAAGCACCCTGGCCATGGCACAATCAGTTCTAATGTTTTATGAGCCATTAGAAGCTCTTATAGCAGCCGTGTAACATTTTAAGTCTTTTCATGAAGCAAATCAGAGATTGCCCTGTCATAGTTGTATCTGGGTAGTACTGATATAAGGCATTATGCTACACAAGGCCTTACCTGGGATGTATATGGATATTTGGTCCTGAATGAAGGATGAAACCTCTGACATCACTGAGCCTGGAAGTAAATCTAGCGGGAAAACTGGACAGTATGGATCCAGAAATTGGAACTCTTTGTCATCGCCAGCGGCAACTCGCACCATGTTTCTCCATGTAGCCAGGGAAGCCGCGATCAAGGTATTCAACACAATCGAATTTGACGACGATGTGTAGATGATTATGATACTTTGGAAAAAAACGTTTAGAAAATACTGTGAACCAAGGAAGAATCTGACATATCTGAGGCACCTATTCTTTTTTTTATCCACTTTTTCTCCTTATTTTCAATTTTTCTCCCATCCCAATTTCGTATCGCCAATTTCTCCCCTTCAATTCGCCCCTCCCCTGTCTTGAACATTGCTAGACTATGCCTCCCACTGGCCGGCTATAGTAAGGATAGAAGCCTTGCATCACGTGTCCCCTCCGGTACACGAGGAGGCAGCCTGTCGCATCTTTTCACCAGACACCGCGGACTCTGTGGCGAGGAGTTACGCGTGTGAGGCTCACGCTGCCCCCGATACTTCCTGTCTCTGCTGTACAGGCGTCACCCAACCGACCTGTAGGACATCGACTTTCCACCCGCTACCTCTGCCAATTGAGATAGTATGACGACTGGCCCAAGCCACAGGTAATGCCGACTCAGGGAGTCGAGACCGGAGTCTCTTGCATTGGTGACGATCTATGCCACCCAGTCGCCCTGAGGCACCTATTCTTCATGAGAGTGCAAGGAGTTGGTTTCGAAAAATCCAACTTGATGAAAATGCAAGTTGCATATGTAACGGATGGTATCGTGAAGCGCAGTCAAGAAGGGCTGGGGTGAGTAGCGGTGCTATGGGTTTGTTAAGGCTTTTCTTTGTCATAAATCGATCAATAGAGACCGTATTAGATCCCCAATTATCATATCATGGGGTATCATTGGAAAGCCACACTCGTTGGCTACAACCCTGTGCAAAGATTTTCGCCAAATGATTGACGGAGCTAGAGCCCCGGGAGTCGGGGGTGGTAATGTGTACTTTTGCGTACTTTGGGGCACGCCTTATCGGCATGTAACTCAAGAACCGCTGAACGGATTTTGTCACCTGAAAGGGCAATCGACAGGCAACAAATATGGCTTTAATTCTATCTATATATTGTATTAAAAGAAATGCACACCGAGCCACTAGAGGTCGGCAAATATTCGTCTACATGTGGGCCCTTGGATGTTAAGAGGTCAATGTTTAAAAAATAATTATTTTGTAGCCAAGAGTAAAGACCATAACCCTATCAAAAACAGTAGTCAAAGTGTATATTTTCATTTTTACCGATGTTTTATACGATTGATCGGAAATACAAATTTATCGGAAAATGCTAATTATCGTAAAAACCGCAAGAAATGACTAAATCCAGATTCAACCCTGTCATTGGAAAGAGGAGCATTTTCCCTATCCATAGATGTATGATTTGGCCATAATAAAGTCAAGGTCAAGTTCAAGGTCAAATATGAATTTATAATTAAAGTCGATTATCATTCATTACTGTATCTACAAATCCTTCTGTTTAATCATCTTCCCGCGGTTCATTTGCTTAGATTTTTTGTACACATGATCTCAATAAGGTGGTGAATGAGCTCAGTGAGCATTTTTCAGAAAATGTTTGAAATTTGTTATCATCATCATCAAAATCATGAATCATAATTAATCATAATTAATTAATTCATAACAATTTACTCAGCCTAGTAACAGACACAATATTTCTGACACTGGAAATACATACCCCCAGGTCCCTAGATGTTCCTAGATACCAAGAACATGCAAATTGACCTTGCAGAAGTGGAGCAATCTTCCATTTACTTAGGCGTGTACCTTTAGGCGAAAACGGTCTACAGATTAACAGGTTAAACTCACTCTCACATCCTCAAAAGACACATAGACCCATTACTTAGAAGTGAATTCACCTCTTGGTATAGCGGTCTGTGTTGCTCCCCGCGGTGTGGGAGACCAGGGTTCGACTCCCAGTCGGGCATCGAAGTTTGAGGTGACGTTGTCACAACCGTTACACATGCACGCTTTGCTAGATACCCGTTCAGGAGACTACCATTTGGTATCTCATCAGCCCCCGGGATGTTCCGAAAGTGCATAGCCCAGCACCTAGAAGGGAGCAAGAAACACCAACTCCAGAGGACAAAGCAGCACTCATGAGGTTGATGGGACTATACTTCAGTACTTGCATAAGTTCCTCCCAAACCTCTCAGACATCAGTGCACCACTAAGGGAACAACTGAAGGGAGATGTTCAATGGCACTGGGAAACAGAGCAACAGAAGAGCTTTGAGAGACTGGCACTCGTCAGCAACGCACCAGTATTCAAATGATGATGTAAGTAAGCCAGTGACTTTGTTGGTACGGTAATACTACAAAAAGGATAGCCAGTTGCTTATGGGTTTAGGTCCCTTACAGTGGCTCAGGAGGTAGAGTGGTCATCTGGTAATCCCCTAACTGCTCCCGATGAGCAGGTTGGCACCTTGCATGGTTGCCTCTGCCGTCGGTGTGTGGGTGAATGGGTGAATGTGAGGCATAAGTTGTAAAGCACTTTGGATAGAAGTGCTATATAAATGCAGTCGAGAGTCCATTATAGACTGTCAGAAAAGATACATTCAAATCGAAAAGGAGTTACTTGCTATTGTATACAGTACGTCTGTGAAAAGCTTCACCGGTTCTTTTATATGGTATGCATGTACATGTAGAGAGTGATCATAAGCCATTAGAGTCACTTCCAGTGCACCAGTCTGGCTTCATAGAATCCTCATGAGACTGAAAAGTACAGCCTTGAGGTGAAGTATAAACCCGCCAAGAAGAAACACATAGCAGTTGCACTGAGCAGAGCACAGCTGAAAGAGCACAGAGATAAACTGTTTGAGGATGAGCTTTTCCTGTGTCAGAGGAAAAGTTTCAACAGTTTAAAACAGCACTGAGAGAGGACGAGGAGCTGAAGATGGTCACACCAACAGTCCAGAAAGGATGGCCACAGAGTCAAGTTCCATGCAAGGTGCCAACCTGCTCATCGGGAGGGTGCAAATTTAACAATAAAGTCAAGCAATATACAACGTACAGGTAATTAAACTGGGCATAAAATATACAAATGAGTACTACTGAGAACCAGTGGCGAGCGGTGCTCATCTCCCCCCCCCCCCCCCCAGCACGCACGAACGAAAGACCGCCCGCCCGCTACAACCCCCTCCCACCACTGCAAATGACACGCCCGCACTGGGGCGTAATTAACGGTGGGGACACAGGGACATGTCCCCTGCACGTTTTCAGAAGGCAGTTATTGTCCCCTGCACTTTTTTACCATCCAAAACAATGTTACACGATAATAGACAGATGCGACGCGGCACTAGGACCACACAGAAAACGGCTGCTAGTTCCCTCTCTGAGCTCAGACCTGAGCTATTGTTATGCAATGACAAGTAGCCACGTGGGTTTTTTGTGTGCATGCGCCAAGTACCCACCTGGCTATTTGTCTTTGCATAACAATAGCTCAGGTCGTCAGGTGTGTTCAAATACATAGGACAGAACACACAGAGCTCCCTGCCCCTCCCCTCAAAGTTTGGTGTGAACGATGGTCTGTGTGATTGCCATGAAATGCATTCCATCCCTAGAGGCAGCTAGGCAGCGTCTGTATTATCTTGTGTTTGACCTCTATCACTTTAAAGGAATGAGGTCTGTAAAAAGTCACTTGTCTATTTTAATGTCTATTTTATTATTGTATTATTGCACAATCGATGCAGGCATGACCATAAGGGTTAGAGTTGTATTAAACATGTTTGTTATAACTTATGTACCAGTGCATAAGAGTTTGAGTTATATTAACGTGTTGTACATGTAATTAAATTTGATTAAAAGTGATTGGTGTCTGTGAAATATCTGTCTATGACCTCGTTGTATTTAAAAGCCTGTAGGCTGTTGTTTTATACAAACAGTATGTTGTCTACTTGACCCTCAAAGTGCACCAGATTGATGAATTTACAATTCTAAATGTTCAACATTTTCGCCGGACCACGCCCTTTAAAACACAGTGCAACTAGGTATGAAATCACCAACGCACCACTGACCACGCCCCCAAATGTGTCCCCTCCACCATTGAAAACAAAATAACGCCCTTGCGCCCGCACTCCTCACTCACTCACTCACTCACACACACACACACACACACACACACACACACACACACACACACACACACACACACACACACACACACACACACACACACACACACACACGCACGCACGCTTCACAGCCGACTTTAATTTTAAACACACTACATCAAGCCCCCACCTTCGCACAATCATGTGGTCTAGGGGAAAGAGCAATACAAACTTTCTACTGAGAAAAAAGCACAACACAGTGGTGAAGATCCATTGCACTCCTACATTTACATAAATGATGATATTGTCTTCTTTAGGTTTTGAATACATTTTACATTTACATTTAGTCATTTAGCTGACGCTTTTATCCAAAGCGACTTACAAATTCTGTACAACAAGTCAGCAGGAAGGGTACAACTCTGGCAGCTAAGGGTAAGTAACATTGTTTGTCAAACAGTGTCAGACTTGTGCATAGTAGTATAGACATATTAGCATAGATGGTAGTAATATAGGCTAGGTAGATTACTTAGTAGCAAAGTGCATGGTAGTAAAGGACAGTACGAAGGTTAGTAATTTTTTATTTAAGGTATTGATTGAAGAAGTGTTTTTAGTCTACAGTGGAAAATTTGGCAAATTTCAACTGTCCTGACTGGTGAGAAGTTTGTTCCGCCATTGTGGAGCGAGGACAGAGAATAGCCTGCTTCTCTTTGATGTTTCTGCACTCCTAGAGTACAGAAACACACCTCCGGTTGGAGTTCGGTCTCTCACCTGCACAACTACTTATGGGTAGAACTTGAAGGCTCAAGACAAAGATACCGACAACAAATACACTGTTGGAGCCGGCGCTATAGCAGCTCACCAGGAACCATCTTGTAGCCAGACAACAGAGACAAAAACACTACTTTGACAAAGGAGCCAGGACACTGCCTGACATGAAAGTAGGAGAGACTGTGAGAATTAGACAGGACACCACATGGCAACAACCAGCTCGCAAAACATAACCAGCCAAGGTCATAACCAGCCACAGTACAGACACCAGACGAACACGTCTACAGGAGGAACCGGAGACACCCGTTGAGGACAAAATAAACACCGTACCAAGAGACACGCAGAGAAATCACGACAGAATTCCCATCTTCTATGGAACGTGTCAATATGAAGGACACTATAACAGCGTGATCCCCCAGTCCCTCACAGACCCAAGCTAGTGGTCAAAAGCTAAGAATACACTGACAGCCCAAAGAACTTCACGCTATGGAGGGCAGATCAGAGTGTTATCAGGACTGAAAGAAAACACACATAAATATTGGACTGGGCACAACATTATTTTGTGTTTTGAAGAAGACTGTAAATATTTCAAACTGAAAGACATTACAAGTTGAATAGTGGAAGTAGCCATGGTATAAGCGGCATAATCAAATTGTAGGTATGCAAGGCACTCTGCTACACTGTGGTGGTTCTTCGCCTCCACGTTGCGCCTTAAAACCGTGATAACACACCTAGTCGTTGATTAACCCTTACTTACTTAGCTGTGACATACTGTCAGTCCTCGTAGCAAAGCTAAAAAAAAATAAGAATTCTCCCATTCCATATTGTATGTGTAGTGGTGGGGCTACCCTTTTATTTACATTTGGATTACAGATTACAAATTATACTTATTATATCCTTATGGATTACAGATTGCAAATTATACTTATTATATATTAAGGGATTACAGATTACAAATTATACTTGATCAAAAAGAGGATATGGAGAGGGCTTCAGCGTTCTTGGTTTTGTTTCGGTAGGTGCTCTTTGGATTAAATCCAGGGTAGGATTCGTTATAAAAAAAAGTTCAGATCCAAGGCAGCTCTACAAGTTTTAAAATGCCTTTATTTTATGGCTCACATTATTTAGAGAATTTTAAATAAACCGACATGTTTCGGCCTACACAGGGCCTTCATCAGGGTGTTGATGTAAAAATTATACTTATTATATATTTATGGATTACAGATTACAAATTATATGTACTGTATTATATACGTATGGATTACAGATTACAAATGATACTTATTATATATTTATGGATTACAGATGACAAATTATACTTATTATATATTTGTGGATTACATATTACAAATTATACTTATTATATACTTATGGATTACAGATTACAAATTATACTTATGTATAATATGAATATCCTTGCAATGTATCGATGTTGAGTAATACCTTCATGTTCACACAGACACACTCAATGACCATTTGAACGACTATTTGAGGTTATGGCCACCGCTGCACGTCCCACTCCAAAATACATACAAACAGGGATATACTGTCTGTGTCTCTGTGTGTGTGTGTGTGTGTGTGTGTGTGTGTGTGTGTGTGTGTGTGTGTGTGTGTGTGTGTGTGTGTGTGTGTGTGTGTGTGTGTGTGTGTGTGTGTGTGTGTGTGTGTGTGTGTGTCTCTCTCTCTCTCTGTGTGTGTGCCTGTGTGGAGGGGTACTATGAGAGCAGCAGAGGAATTAGGCAGGAGGACAAAAGCAGAGCCTTTCTTAAAGGCCCCTCTCTCTCTAAGTAGGAGTGTGTGTCACAGCAGAGGAGTGGAGCTGCCTATATGGATTCATTAGCCTCCTCGGGGGGCTCTCTCCTCTCAACACCACCCCCCACACCCCTTTCTCAAACTCCTCACTCACACACACACTCTCTCTCACTCTCTTTCTTTCTTTCTTTCTCTTTGCTGTCTATAAGAGGTTTTTAAGGCAGAGCCAGTGTTTGTAATTAGCTCCCAGTGTTGGACTGGAACATGCAGAGGTGGGTGTTAATGGGCCGGCCAGGCCCTCTTTCTCACAGCGGGGCTGAGAGCAGAAACAGAAACTGCTCTTTGTTCCCTGGATGGAGAGAAGACAAAAAGTGGGCATTAAAAAATGTGTAGGAGGACCTCTGGAAAATATTAACTGGCATTCATATAAAAAGAAAGAAAGAAAGAAACGCGTACTGAAACAGAAGGCGGCTATATGGACCGTCGCCTCTCTGAACGTGCCAAGAGTTGGAAAGTCTCTGGCAACTTGACGTCTATGATTTTTTCTAGGGCTAATATTTTACATTCTGCATAAATGCTTTTAGATTAGATTTAGATTGTTTAACTACGAAGAAAAAAGACTAGTTTATTAATGTCACGGTTGGGTGGATGAGATCCATAGTGTGTTATCACACAACACGATTGGGTTAATGTCGTTGCGTTGTACAGTCACTTTCTGGGGAGCGTGAGTATAAAAAAAAAATTTCAGCCTTGGCTGCTCTGCCTTCAGGGGTCAGAGGTCAAACGCACTGGGAAAGCAGTGGGCGTTGTTCCCAAACCTTTCAAGATCCATCCTCCGCTCCCCTCCTTTCTTCCCTACAGTCCCTCACATTCAGCGGCTGCTCGCCGGAGCGATCCATTATCATGTCAAAAGTTCTTGTTCCGTCTCGGACTGGAAGCGGCACAGTGAAAACAGCTTGTTTTAATTTCAGGCAGGAGGGAAGAGGCAGGACTGTGTTCCGAGTCCCCTGCCCGGGCCAGATGTGCCTTGATCAAGGGGGGAAGTTGACTAAGCGCTTTGTGTCCTTTAAGACACTAATGTGATTATGTCACATATTTTCAGCTGATTCCCATTGCTATTAGTCTTGGTGTGGGGTCCGCAATTCAATGGTTTCTATCGGGATGGGAGGTATGGAGATTTTTCTTTAGGCAAAGTCTGATCCCTAGCCAACCAGAGAAAACTGAGGACTGTTTGTTCGAGTGTGTGTGTGTGTGTACTTGTGTGTGTGTGTGTGTGTGTGCTGGTGCTTGTATGGGTGTGTGCGTAGGTGTACGCGAGTGTGAGTGTGTGCGTATCTGTGTGTATCCGTGCGCCTGCGGGGTGTGTACAAGTTTCCCTATGAAAGGTCAGCATGCTATGAAAGTTAAGCTTGTCCAGATAACATCCCTGTACCGGCTGGCCGCGCTTTCTGGGGGGGAGTTACAATGCAGAGAAGGTGACGGAAGCCGATGACGAGGAAAAGGTCTTCAGCCTTTTTGCCATTTTGAGCTATTTGAGTGACGTAGCATTCCAGAGTCACATGGCAATGGTTATTTATGCGTTATGCACTCTTGTGATTGGTCGGGCCGCAGATGTGTTGAACGGAACCAGAACGACAGGGCGAGTGAATCTGTGGCACATGGCCGGATGCGTCAGTGCTCCGTGACCTCGCCTGTCCCTGTTCACTCTCTGTCCCCTTTTGCGTGGAAATTACAATAGGAAATGACTAACATGTTAACGTGTTCGGAAACGCTTTCAGCCGTGTGGTTCCTCTTCTAATAAAATCACAATCCTGTGGATCATGAAATGTATTAGTCTAATATGGGCCGCACTTTACCAAATAAGTAGCATGGTATTTCCCAAAAAAAGTATTGCCATCATTTCTTGGTCACTATGATGATGGTAGGATATGCATGGACATACCATGACATTAACATTGGTATCATGGTTTGAATTAGATTATGCCTAATTATTATTATTTAAATACTTATTTAAGTACAAAAGTACTCCTTATTAATAAATGTTTAATTTGTATATTACCTTTACGCATGGTGTATAAATGTATGATGATATTGTCTTCTTTAGGTTTTGAATACATTTTACATTTAGTCATTTAGCCGATGCTTTTATCCAAAGCGATTTACAAGTTCTGTACAACAAGTCAGCAGGAAGGGTACAACTCTGGCAGCCGCCCAACTCCACCAACACATGTCCAACCATGAGCTCTATGAACCCCTTCAATCCGGTTTTAGAGCAAATCACAGCACAGAGACTGCCCTAATTAAAATCACCAAAGACCTCCTCATTTCAGCTGACTCTGGACACATCAACATTAAAAATGTTCTCGACCTGTCTGCTGCATTTGATACAGTCTGCCACACTACCCTTCTGGACCGCATGTCTGACTACCTCAGCGTCACTGGCACAGTCCTATCTCCAGTCCAGTCCTGGCTCCAGTCATATCTCTCAAACAGGAAACAGTTCATCACCATCAACAACTCCAGATCCCCCCATGCCCCATGACCAAGGAGTACCGCAAGGTTCTGTCCTTGGCCCCCTCCTTTTCATAATTTACATGCTTCCCCTTGACCAGATCATCCGCCAACATGGCCTCAACTTCCACTGCTATGCTGACGACACTCAGCTCTATGTCTACACCAAACCCTCCACACAGCTCCCTCCCCAGTCCCTGTTGAACTGCCTGCACGACCTCAAAACCTGGATGTCATCAAAACTGTCTCAAACGCAACAGCAACAAAACAAGCTCATGGTTGTGGCTTCCAGGGCACTGCTCAGGAAGGTTGGGGATCTAGTCCTCACCATCGATGGCTGCTCCATTCCCCCCTCCTCAGAAGTCCGCAACCTAGGTGTCATTCTGGACTCCACACTCTCATTTATCCCCCATATCAAATCTGTCACTAAATCAGCCTTTTTTCACCTCAAGAACATTTCAAGACTCCAGACCTCACTTACAGACTCTGTGACTGAGACCCTCATCCACGCCTTCATCACCTCCCGTTTGGACTATTGTAATGGCGTCCTATCCGAGGTGACCCACAAAGCCCTGGATAGACTCCAGTATGTTCAGAACTCTGCCGCCAGGGTTCTCACCCGCACCAAACCCTGGCAGCACATCACCCCCACCCTCATACACCTTCACTGGCTTCCCATAAAATATCATGTCACCTTCAAGATCCTCCTGCTCACATATAAATCCCTACACACCACTGCCCCTCAATACCTATCCGACCTAATCTCCACACCTACACACCCCCTCCCGGAATCTCCACTCCTCTGACACAGGCTTACTCACCATCCCATGAGCCAGGTTGTGGACCATTGGGGACAGGGCTTTTAGTGTGGCTGACCCCACCCTTTGGAACTCTCTTCCCATGGACATCCGAAATGCAAACTCTCTCGCCCACTTTAAAAAAGGGGCTGAAAACCCACCAGGCATATGGTCTCTGATGCTCCTTAGCATCCTATTAATTCTGTTTGTTCTATTTTGTTTTGTTCTGTTCTGTTTGCTCTGTTCTGTTTTTGTAATTTGTTTCTCAGTTTAGGCCACCATTATCCCCCCCTTCCCCTTTTATTGTAAAGCGCCTTGGGTATGTGAGAGGCACTATATAAATCCAAGACATTATTATTATTATTATTATTATTATTATTATTATTATTATTATTATTATTATTATTATTATTATTATTGTTATTGTTATTATTATTATTATTATTATTATTATTATTATTATTATTATTATTATTATTATTATTATTATTATTATTATTATTATTATTATTATTATTATTATTATTATTATTAAGGGTAAGTAACATTGTTCATGAAACAGTGTCGAACTTGAGTGCTACGGTCTTGAGTGCATAGTAGTATAGACATATTGGCATCGTTGTTTTGTTTTTTCATTTCAGATATTGTTGAAGAAGTGTGTTTTTAGTCAACGGCGGAAAAGTGGGCAGGTTTCAGCAGGAGAACAGAGCAAGAAGACTTGACGCTTGGAGCAAAGTAGACCAGAGCCTCATTGGCTATTAGGGTAAAGTATGTGGGGCATGCTGCATGTTTTGTATGTCTTCACTGAGACAATAATGCTCTGACTTGCCAGATGTTTTCTTTGTTTCTGTGCCTACCTAAACTTTGTACCTACAATGATTATCCAACAGGAGCAAAGCAAATAACCTCTACAGGCACCAGGTGCCACCTTTTTCATTTAGTTCAGTTGTGAATGGTCGACATGCTCAGCCACTCAGGTGGTCATCTGGTAATCTGAAGGTTCCCGGTTAGATTCCAGCTCCTCCCGATGAGCAGGTTGGCACCTTGCATGGTTGCCTGGTGAATGGGTGAATGTGAGGCACAAGTTGCAAAGTGCTACATACTGTAAATACAGTCCATTTACCATTTACATGCCACACATTTATTTGCCACTGTCTCACCAGCTTCCACTTAAGGTTTACAGTGGAGGAGACTAAATACATTGTGTAGCAAGTTAGACCCCATTTGCACCTGGTATTAACATGCAATCTGTATCTGACTGGATATCTTTTTTGGGTAAATGAAAAGCACATGTTAACGCAAGGTGTAAACGTGCAGTGCGCACTGCGATCAAAATGCGATCAGATGAGCCAGACCACCTCCAGAGGTAGTCTGGCTCTCACTGTGATCCGATCTCAGGCAGTCAGCCAGGTGTAAATGCAATCTGTACAGCGTGTTCAAGTTTTTACCTGACAAGCCTCTAGCTCTCCTTTGGGTCAGTATGTGAATGGTAGTCAATAAAATCTATTTGAGTTACCATGGTGATTTTTTTGGAGTCATATGTCTCTCATCCCATAACAAATTCCTAGTGCTGTAATCATGTGGGGGAAAGATGACTTCTCCATTTCTCTGTGTTACCAAGGCGACCGGCTGCATGTCATCGAAGTTTAGCTTCATACATGCAAGGCTTGTTTACAGTGGGGAGAATTATTGGCTTGTACAGAGAAATGGAAAAGTCTTCTTTTTCCCACACATGATGACAGCGGCAGGAATTCATTACAGGATAAGAGACGAGACACCCAACACATCACCACCACGGTAAGTAAAAATGATGACTCAAACATTATTATTTGTTTAGCTACTTCTCCATGTGCTAATGTTAGACCCAAAGGAGAGCTAAGTTAGCTTGCATACCATTCCTGGGTCTGTGTGTCTAGGGACTAGGATAATTTCCCCAAGGGGCTCAATAAAGGAATATCTTATCTTTTTTTTATCCACTTTTTCTCCCATTTTTCTATTTTTCTCCCATCCCAATTTCGTATCGTCCAATTCAACCCTCCCCTGTCTCGAACGCTGTTTCTTGCCTCCCACAAGCCGGCTGCAATGTGGACGAAGCCATACATAGCACGAGTCCCCTCCGATACTCGAGGTAGCAGCCGTCGCATCTTTTCACCTGCGCGGTGCGATCTTTCAGCGTCAGGGGTCTGCGCTTTGGAGGGGCTTCTTGATTCTACTGCGCAGGCGCACCAACCGACCTGTAGGAGTCGCTGTCCACAACGTCCGATCCCCACCCCTCAGTTTTCCCTCCCCCTAATACTGCCAATTGTATTAGTACGGACGACCAGCCAAACTGAAAACAATGTGGAGAGCTGGGCTCAAACCCAGCGTCTCCAGCATTGGTGGTGAGTGCCTTGCCCACTGCACCACCTAGCTGCCCAGGAATATCTTATCTTAAAGTATGTAACCCACTGACCTAACTACTGACCTAGCTCGCTATATGTCCATAACCATGCATCGCCTTCCTATTGACGATGTATCTAAATTGTTCGTTTCATTTGACCTGCTCTGTGTGTGTATGGCAACAGGTGTCAGCAGAATTTTGCGTCGTTTAGCTTTGCTTATAAATGTGAACAATAAAATAATAATTTGGCAATAATAAACAAAAAACACTATCAACAACTACAGGCCTTAGCCGAACATTGTCACATATCATAGCTTACTCATATTAAGAACAAGCGCAAATTCGCAATAGCTACAACCTTTTTGCGATAGGCCACTCCCATTACCACGCCCCTTTTAGCCAAGAACACACACGTACATGCCCAATTTCAGCCTCTTAGGACAAAACCTGTGGCCGCTAGAGGGTGAGGACATTTTTGTGGACTGACCATCCGACCTATAGAGTGACATGAGCTGCTGGTCGCAGCTTAGACTCAGGAGACACGTTAGCATACAGAATCATTAATGTATTGTTACTGTCTAACCAACGTTAGGTGGTAATAACGCCCAACTGAAGAACACAAGCCCAGCTTATATAAACAACAGGTGGCCTTGAGCCATTTATAATCTAAATCAGAAATGTATGAAATGTAAGAGTTGGCCTATCTGAATGACAGACCAGTATTTCAATATTGTAAGTGTGCATAAGACAAAATACCTAACATTACCACTGACTTGTCACCACCGCACGGTGCATGCTAAAGGAATGTTTGCATGTTGCACATGAGAAATGAGATCCGATTTCAATGCGGACAGAGTGCAGACAGCAAGAACACATATAAATACCAGGTTTAAACACAAGGGTGGGATCTGATCATTTCACTATCTATAGATAAAATATCCAGATACAGATTGCAGGTTAATACCAGATGTAAATAGGGTCTTAGTGGCAGTAGGTCACATTTGGGGTGACAGTGGTTCAGGAGGTACAGTGGACGTCTGGTAATCAGAAGGTTCCCGGTTAGATTCCAGCTCCTCCTTGAGCAAGACACTTAACCCCTAACTTCTCCTGATGAGCAGGTGGGCACCTTGTACAGTTGCCTTGGATGTCTGTGTGTGAATGGGTGACTGTGAGGCATGAGTTGTAAAGCGCTTTGGATAAAAGCTGCTATATAAATGCAGCCCATTTACCAATATGCTGGTTCTGGAACGGCCAGTCTATTTTCAAATCAAATCAAGGTTTATTTATATCACATACTCTGTCATACAAGTAGATTGTGCAGTGAAAGGCGTGTTGCTGACTCCATAAGTGTGATACTATACAATAAATAAAGTAAGAATAAAAAAAAAAAATTACCAGGTGAGCAAATAATTAGTTCAGTGTTATTGTTGTGTGGGGAAGTCCCATTTAGGAACAACAAGCCATCCTAGGTAATGTCCTTCAGGATCCTGGATGTCCTGGTGGTAGAAGGTCCTCTTGAACTTGAGTTGGCCTCATGGATACGGTACCTTCTCCCCGAGAGAAGATGCTGTTATCCTGGTGGTCGGGGTCCTTCTCGGGGAGACACTACAGGTGAATAGGGTAAAAAGATTAACTAATAGATATCACAATGAAACTTCCCCAGTTGATTACTTATATTAAGACAAGACTTTTTTGTATTACAAGTTTTCTGAAATTGTATGTTTAAATATGCAAATGAGGCATGATCTACTTAAATATGCACTAATTTGCATATAATTCCAGGACAGAAATCTGAACATTGGATAAAGCCATTTTCAAAATTATAGTTTCATTTTGTTGACATATTAGAGCCAAAGGTTATTACAGAGGGGATTTTGGATATCTCTTTTTATCACTCCATAAATCAGAAAATACTCCATTCAGTCCATTTTTATGGTAAAATTCCATATTTCGCCATGTTTTTAGGAATAAAATGTGATATAAATCATGAATGCGATATCAACAAACCCTTCTGTAAATACCTTCAGAACATAGATATGAATAGAACTGGAATGTTTGGTGTATGTGAGTGCTACTGAAGTGGAGATTTCTGGCTCAGAGTATGGGGGAAAAACTCTTAAAACACATTTTTGGTAAAAACGCCTTCAAAGTTCTGTATTCTAAAATGCCATACATATTTTTTTTAAACAGATATTTACAAACACAATACCTAATCAAACCATTAGTAATAGACAACCTAAACACATGCCTGATAACTGAATAATAACAATAATGATGTTATTGAGCTGAACAGAACTGCACACAGGCTACAAACAGTGTAGTACAGTGTAGTACCCCCTAATAGGCAAAAAATATTTGAATAGATATCACTATGAAACTTTCCCAGTTTGTTATGTACATATAAACTAAGAAAAAATATATTGCAAGTTTTCTGAAATGTATGTTTATATATGCAAATGAGGCACTTCCCCATTAAATATGTGCACATTTATGGATGCAATAAGGGTAAATGAAGTCAAATAAACAACTAAATGTGTGTTATTGACGTTTTATTGTCACTAGTTTCATAGAAGACATGTTTAGGAAGCAAAATATAACAAAATCTCAAAATCAACAAAAAAAGTATATTTGCCTAGGCCCCGTTCCCCGTACCTGGATAACTGAGTTAGCCGGATAACTTTCGGTCAAGCCTGACTTAAGCCGGACCTTTCTGTTCCCCGACGCGCGATTGTCCAAATCACCATGACAACAGATCAAAAAGTTTGAGCCTGGTCGGGAGCAGGGTTAAGTTCAGTTAGCCGGATGAACCATGGCCACGCCCCCGCAAAGGAGTGACAGCTCGTTTCCTGAAATGATTCTCACAGTCTAGAGATCCCATTTATACCATTCTGAATTACGTTTCTGTGCTTCGTTTTCCTAGAGGGGGCTTTTGAAATGTATAATAATAGAACTAAATGCTGATAATAAATCATATTGAGCCTATAGATTTACTTTGTCCTAAATAAAATAATGCACGTCATATACGGCGCTCGGAGTCGCGATACACGCTGCATGTGGTTATTTTAATAACGGCTCATTGCAAATGTGAATCCTGCGGGGATATTTTTAATGAATGAAACCTATCGGCCGTTTGGCTCTGATTAGTTTCATATATTAATCTCCGCTGTAGATTTGCTTAACGGAGCGCCGGATTGTGTTTCATTCAAGCATAAAATTGAAGTGTCTATGCGGGGATTGTGGTTTTTGTGTGATATTGTAACTGGGATTAAAATGTCTGATGAGATGCGCTGTTTGACGGGTTTGAGAAATTGAATGAGCCGTTGACGTCACATTAATGCATTTGAGAATAAAGAGATAAAACTTCATTTTTTGGTAAGAAAAATATTCTAAACACAGGTCTCTCGTCCATTAATGCATAAACAATGAGTATATCACGTCTGGCACAGTGGCGCAGCGGCTAGTGCTGAATCCTGGCAACCGGGCGACCGGTGTTCGAAAGCCCGCGTTTCCAATATAATTTTTTTGGAATCTAATATTAATGATTATACGCAAAAGTAGCCTAGTTTTAAGTTAAAATATTATAAATCTACATGCATTGAGGATGTCATTCTTTATATAGCTCTCAACGTGCACCAAATTGAATTATTCCTACATTGCAAAAAGAAGGAAAAGACTAGGATTCGAACCCCGGTCGTCTGCGTGAAAGTCAAAAGGACAAACCGTCACACCGCAGTACAGATAAATAAAAAATCCACCATACATCAATCAATGGATAAGAGAGCCGTATCCTTATTCTGAAACAGTTGAACTAATTATTTTCGCTAGCAAGATCTCATTTGATTATTCAATGCATAAACCTACTGCCAGCAGGAACGTTTAAAGAAATATAATCTGATTGATTGGGGTAATGAGGGATTTAAAATTAGCCTATAGATTATGCATTTAACTTGTCGGCAAGGCTATTGAGCCGCCTGCAATCTGTAAAACAATCAATCAATCAATGCCGTTAGAAGATCAGGATTTCTGCGATCTACACCTGCTGTCTTTTCAACTGAAGCGGCCGCGCGCACTTATCCAGAGTCTCAAGTCTGGCTCGAGTTAACGAGACTGAATCAGCGTTCCAGGAACAGGAAAATCCCGGCTTCAAACATCGGGTTAACTGAATCTGGATAATGGGACTCTTGATCGACTTAGTTGAACCAGGTACGGGGAATAGGGGTGTCTCGCCTTAGTCTTCGTCCTGCACCACCTGGTATAGACGTCCTGGAGGTGAGGAAGTGCACCTGACTGTACCACAAGGGTAACCGTGGCTCGGGAGAAGTGATGCCACAGATTACTTGTAAAAATAATCTGATTACTGATTACTGATTACTCCTTTAAAAAGTAATCTAGTTACTTTACTGATTACTTGATTATCAAAGTAACTTAGTTACTTTGAAAGTAACTAGGTTACGAAGTCGTCGTCGTCCCCCCTGTTGCTGCCACAACATAAGAATGACAACAGTTATTTTTTTTAAATAATGCTTTATTGAAAGTGCATAATGTCATAAATCATGATTGGCTGCTCAGACAGGTCATCATGAGACGTCATCAGCCATCAGGCCATATAAGGTCACAGCTGTCCACTGCTCAGGCACTCTAGGACAGTGGTTCCCAAACTAAATAAAATAGAAAATGTATATAATATAATTTTAATTAAAAATAAAATTGTAAAACCGTTGTGTAATATAAAACATGGTATTATAGTTTGTTATTCTCTCAAATTAGGCTTATCATTATGGGTAAATAGTGGCGCTTGTGCGTGATGACGGTTTTACTGACGCACCTCTGCTCTGCACTTACCAGCGTAAAAGCAGTGGCTCAGCAAGCAAAATCTATTCACTGCTGCATCCACAGGAAGACCCTAGCTGCCAAAAAAATGCCTGCTGATCTCAAAAAAGGTTTTGGACGAAGCGGTAAGAACTGTCAATTTTATCAAGGCCCGTC
This sequence comes from Notolepis coatsorum, assembly GCF_963971535.1. NCBI lineage: Eukaryota > Metazoa > Chordata > Actinopteri > Aulopiformes > Paralepididae > Notolepis > Notolepis coatsorum. The sequence goes on from NC_140182.1 coordinate 68,592,755, forward strand.
CATTGAATTCACGGTTGTTTGCAGCTTTATGCGATGAGATGGGCAGTGATCACCGGCAATTACTTCTCCACACCGAGGTCCACTGGCTATCGAGAGGAAAGTTGCTTGCGCGGCTCTACGAGTTGCGTGATGATGTTTTTACTTGACTCAAAACGTGATCTTTCACATCGTTTCTGTGATGCTCAGTGGCTTGCAAAATTGGCATACATGGCAGATCTTTTTGAGCATTTGAATGGACTCAATCGGAGTCTTCAGGGGACTTTTTTGCTTCTGTGAAGCAACATCACCCGTCTCATTAGGTAAGTGATAACGTTATCCAGTCTCTCTCTCTACCTCTACCTCTCTCTCTCTCTCTCTCTACCAAATCCATTCTGAGACAACAGACTCAGTGCGTACTCCGCAAGTCGCGCGTAACATGAATCTCTCTCTCTCACTCTCACTCTCACTCTCTCACTCTCTCTCAAGTAGCCAAATTACACTATAAAACGAACTGGATAGTTGATTTAACTTCATGCTGGAGCCATTCTAAAATCAGCTAAACATAAACATGTGTGTGTGGCTGTGTGCGTGCGCGAGTGCGCGTCCCATCTCCGGTCTAGCTGACTGTACCCCTGGCTCTCTTATCATCAGCATTATGAGATAGTAACTAAATAGTAACGCACAGCCACTTGAAAAAGTAACTGTAATCAGATTACTGGCTTGTAAAAAGTAACAAGTTAGATTACTATTTACTGAAAAAAGTAATCAGATTAGAGTAAATAGTTACTTAGTAACTAGTTACTGGCATGCTGCTCGGGAGGTAGAGTAGTGGTCTGGTAATCCGGAGGTTCCCGGTTCGATTCCCGCTCCTCCCGGGCAGCATGTCGAAGTGTCCTTGAGCAAGACACTTAACCAGTGGCGGCTGGCCGATAGTGGGCGCTAGAGCGCCGCCCTCCCTGGTTAAAAGAAGAAGAAGAAAGAATTATTTGCATGAGGAGGAAGCAGCCTATTCATCCCCCAGCCGAGCCGGCGCCTAGCCCACCTAACTCCGTTTTCATGAGCGCTCATTTCTGCTCCGCCGTAATTGCGCAACTCACAGGGCAAAATGCAAATACGTATAAATAAATACGTACGTACAACATAGCGCTGTCAAATACGATACCAGAGGGCGCTTGCTCGAGTGCCCGATGCAGTCACTATTGGCTGAGAGTGGCACGTGACATCGCGTCCCCAGACGTTGTGCTCTGGGCTCTGGCTCTGCAGATGCTATTCGAGGGGCTACTAGGAAATAGTTGTCGGAAATTGATAATAATCACAAGATACTGTACATTCAGACAGTATTGGATCTAACTAAATAGATTTATATGGACACTTTTATGGAAAGTTCAAGCCTGGAGTCTGGACCACAAAGCTTCTCGAACTAGGGTAGGCTATACTCTGTCTTAGCTGGTTCGACAACAAACAACAACACGCTATAATGGCTAGCTGGATGCAGTCTGGACAGTGGATATATACATCAACAGTCTGGACAGTGGATATATACATCAACAGTCTGGACAGTGGACATATACATCAACAGCCTGGACATATCAAGTCCTCCTGGACCGCGTTTAAACTAAACAAAGTGAGTTGCGGTCTCTCTCTCTCTCTCTCTCTCTCTCTCTCTCTCTCTCTCTCTCTCTCTCTCTCTCTCTCTCTCTCTCTCTCTCTCTCTCTCTTGCTCGCTCTCTCTCTCTCTCTCTCTCTCTCTCTCTCTCTCTCTCTCGCTCTCTCTATGCTGTGTTGTTGTTGAACTAACTCATTAATTTCGTCGCGGGTGGATCATAATCAACCAGACAATGAATGGTAACTTGTTTAAAATGACAAGATATACATATGTGTTCATTATTGTATTGATCAGAGAGAGAGTGGAGTTTATTTTGGATTTAAAATAAGTGGATTATGGCTTGTTCAATATCGTCTATGTTTGAATGAATGAATGAATGAAAACTTCATTTAACAGATTGCAGAATGGGTACAATACAGTAGGGCTCAATACATACAATTGTTAAGGGGATGCAGACCAGAGAAAGACGTTTGTCTTGTTTACATCAGGGTCCCCCATTTTCGATTCATATCGATAGTTTAATAGCTAGCCTTGGCTCGTTTAACAATATGCAAAATATGTGTACAGCCCTGTACTCATACTGAAGTTATTCTTGGTATACTACACATACTAGGTCTGATTGTGTAACGAATCGATTCCACGTCGCGCTGTGTGTGAGTGAGAGAGAGAGAGAGAAAGAGAGAGAAGGAGAGATAGAGGGGGATACTAATTAATTCCGCCCCCCCCCCCGTGAAGAATTCACCAGCCGCCACTGCACTTAACCCCCAAACTGCTCCCGATGAGCAGGTTGGCACCTTGCATGGTTGCCTCTGCCATCGGTGTGTGAGTGAATGGGTAAAATGTGAGGAACGAATTGTAAAGCACTTTGGATAAAAGCTGCTACATAAATGCACCATTTACCGTTTTATTTACCACTCTCTGCAGGACCTCGCAGTACTGCATGGTGCTGTACGCATACCAGGCGGTGATGTTCCCTGTTAGGATTCTCTCCATGGTGCATGAGTAGAAGTTTTGTGGTGTCTGGTGGGGACACTCTTTGAATTGAAGGTACGGTATCTTCCATGACTTCCTCACCAAAGCGTCAATGTGTATCGACCATGACAGGTCCTGGGTGATATGGACACCAAGGTATTTAAAGATGTCCGTCCTCTCCACCGGGGACACATTGATTATTTAGGGAGCTGTCCCTCCTACTTGCTCCTGTAGTCCACTATCATCTCCTTCGTCTCGCTGACATTCAGGAGGAGGCCATTGTCCTGACACCAGCGAGTCCGACCCTCCACCTCCTCCAGGTATGCCTCTTCATCGTCGTTGGGAGAGAGCAGGCCTACCACAGCTGTGTCATTAGCGAACTTGACCACAGTATTTGAGCTGAAAGTGGCTAAGCAGTCGCACGTGTGTACAGGGAGTACAGCGGTGGGATCAGAACACGGACCTAGTGTCGCTCGCGCGTTGAGGGTCAATGAGGTGTGGCTTCCCACTCTCACCACCTGGGGTCAGGAAGTCGAGGACCCGCCACCACACAGAGAGGTGTTAAGTCCCCGGTCCCTGAGTTTAATGATGAGTTTGGAGGGGATTGTGGGGATTGAAAACTGAACTATAGTCAACGAAAAGTAGCCTCACATAATTCAGGGATACGGGCTAGACGCGACTGGCCCATTCAAGGCACTCAGGTAGGGAGAGAGAGGGGGGGGGGGCAGTGTCGTAAACAGCATTCAATTGGAACACGGCTCAATGGCCAATTCAAATTCTCAAGGTTTACCCGACTGGGCATTACAATCATGAGCAGAATGAAGGGCATTCATATATTATTATTTATATTTGTGTGTTTGTGTGCTTATTCAATCATTATGGAAACCAGATGATTTAGTAAAAAGGTGTGAGAGAGAGAGAAACATCCCTCAATCTCTTCATATAAACCTTGGTATCTGAATAGTAAAAATCACCTACTATTGGAAAATATTAATGGATTTTTGGACATTTACAGAGAAACATTGTTTCTGTAGGTTTCGCAGAACTAATTAGCCGTTCCTTTAACATTTCTATGTTGAAGGAGCACAATCCACCTTTGGTAAGACTGTAGAGAAAGTTTGACATCCTGACCAGAGAAAAATAAATAACTTAACACTTTTCTCTCTTCTAATGTCTTAGCACGCTGTCGAAAGGAGACAAACTGCAAAGGCTTAAAGACTCGACGTGAAGCTTGCTGGCCCTTCCTCGGTTCAGGTTAGCTGCTACAGCGAGTTAAGCAAGGTACAGTAGCTGCTTCCCTCCAGCCTTGTGGGGGGGGTTCCACTTTCGATGGAAAACCTCATTTTCAGCAGCAGACAAATCTAGTCCTAGTGCCCCCTTTTAACACATTGAGTGCCGCAGGTCCGGTGGTTTAAAAGCCTCCGTATGCCACCACCCACTTCAATGATAGAGCTCTCATATTTGCAAACGCATAAACTATGTCTTAAATTATGGCTGTGTGTCTAATGCGACCGTCGCTTGTCAATGACTTGTTTACAGTCAACATTGTCGAAACGGATAGTTTTTTTAATCGGTTCATTTCCGTTTTATACCATTTTGAAAAACGCTTGTTTTATGAAAGTTCCAGAACATTTTAGAAGCTTCTGTGATAATCGCCCTTTAGTGGAATATAGTGGAATACACAAAAAACGTTGTCATTTTTCGGCCTATTTATGAATCGTTTTCAAATAAACGCTAGATTATCGATAGTATATGTGTACTTATGCATGCTATAGAGGCGGGCTGAAAAATCGATTGTCCATTTCCTGATCAGCACACACACACACACACACACACACACACACACACACACACACACACACACACACACACACACACACACACACACACACACACATATGGCACACGCTGATATATAAGTGAAAACAGCTCTGATTATCCCAAGACTGGTCAAATAGATTCCTTACCTCAGATAAAATGTTCTCCAAAAAGATGATTCCAATTCCTGATCGCCATTCCAAATATCGATCGCGTTTATTGATCCAATGCTGGGTGGTCGAAACCACTGTTTCTCCACTGTGCTGTGCCTCGGCAATGACTTCGATCGTCTTGGGTTACTTGGGCGAGAAGTAAAATGAGGAAGCAGGATTTTTTTTCCCCCATGGTTTCAATGCAATCAATTCCAAAGGGGTGCAGTACCCTAGGAGAGACGATATGTGGCGGTATTTTCCCAATGGAGCTCAGACATAGACCCAGTGGTAACGGGAGGCTAGATTGATGAAATATGAATGGAAATCGCTAATAAAAAACAAAACGATTAAGAACAAGACTTCTCATCGGCTGGCACTCAACGGTTGGCATGAACTAACGAGATTTCCCGCCGTTGGCACTCAAAGTGTTAAGTGGCCGCCATTGGACATTTCTGTCTATTTCTTTCAGGGCTTTTTTGATAAACAGTCTCAACCGAAATCTTATTTTGGTCACCACCATGAGCCCAAGCTAAGAACAATATTGTGAGGTTTGGTCCGCTCCCCGCCACACGCTCCGTTCCTTTAAGGTACTTTGTTGATTAATTGCATTCCCCGCCACACGCTCCGTTCCTGTAAGGTGCCGTGTTGATTGGTGCTCTCCCCGCCACACGCTTCTGGAGCAAGTATCAATTTCATCCCGCAGCTGTCACAGCTTGTAATCAGCGCCCTGTGGCTTTATATACCCTGATCCCCCTACTATAGATGTTGGATCGTTCTGAATACTCCTGCATTTGCCTGCCTTCCCCGTCGCTGTTTTGCTGTCTTTTACTCTCCAGGACTTTCGTGGAGAATCCCTGTGGAGAACCTGGTTTCCCGTTCTGAGCTGCGCCTCGTTATCTGCCCGCTTTACGCATTGCGCTCTGGTGAGTTTTTGGAAACAGTTCTTTTGGATCATCAGTTTTTTGTGTGTTTGTGAAACACAGAAGAGATCCCGTTTTTGTTTGTACTGTTCTCACCTATTTTTGTGTTGGATTTACACTTTGGATTACCGTATTGTTTTTTCTCTGGACTCTGCTAACTGTGTGTGGTACACCGAAGATCAAGTCACTTGGATATATACTGGATCAGTCACCTCTCTGTTTCTGTTGTGCGCTGGGCTAACTCAGATTTCTCTCTCTCTCCGTTTCCACCGGGAGTGAAAGCTGGGAGGATCTGCAGAGCCGCTTCAGACGTCACAAGCCAATTCCTCACCACCACCTACTGGGAGTATCTGCAGAGCCGCAACAACCTTCACATGCCAGATTCCCCGTTTGTTCGGTTGCTCAACTTCATTCCATCTTGTAACTCTGAAAATAAATACGCCCTTGCTTTGGCTAACTCTGAACAACTCTCTCTGTGCCGTTGCGTTTGAGGTCGGTTACAAACCCTAACATTACGATCCAACCATGACGACCACAGCCGACACAGAGAGAGTCAGAACAGCGTTGGCAGTCCAGATAGAGTTAACCAACGACCACAGCCTACAGCTAGATGCGGCTGCGGCTGCTGTACAGGAACTCCGAGAGCAGGTCCTGCCTATTCAGGGGTCCCTGGGCTCTCTGGCTAGCCAGCAGTCTAATATTCTCCTCCACTTACAAGCGCTGAGTGAAACCGTTAACACCTTGCTTGTAACCCCACTTACTTCAGGAGCCTCGGCCGGAGCATCACCCGCAGCCCTGGCAGGCCCTGCGCCTCCCGATCCCGCACCTCGGGAGCCCCGTCTCTCCGAACCACGGTTGTTCGACGGTAACTTCGAGGATTGTGCCACATTCATCATGCAATGTGAGTTGGTTTTTCGTCATCAACTCGATTCACTTCAAGGGGAGCCCAAGTGGCTTACATGACTAACTTGCTCTCAGGCCGGGCAGCCCAGTGGGTCACTGCCTCCTGGGCAATGGGGGCAGATTTCTGTTTTTCCTACCCTGACTTCGTGGCTGAGCTCCGCAGGGTTTTCCACCACCCAGCCAGTGGCCAGGACCCTGGAGCCCGGTTGTGTACCTTCCGGCAGGGCAGTTGCGGGGTCACCGACTATGTGCTGGAGTTCAGACTGGCGGCAACGGAGAGCGGTTGGAACGATCAAGCACTTCGTCTCACCTTCATGAGGGGGCTCAACGACGCAGTCAGGGACCAGCTCGCGACCCGTGAGGAACCTGAGTCCCTCGAGGACCTGTTCAGCCTCGCCATTCGCATCGACGGACGAGAGAAGACGTGAGAGAACCCGACAGGGACCTCCAGAGGTACTCCGGACCCCCCGTACTCGTGACGGTACTGCTGGTCGCCTTGCTCCCAACACGACTGGTGGCTCTTTTCCCTCCCGTTCGGTGCCCGAGGAGGAACCCATGCAGCTGGGACATTCTCATCTTAGCCAAGCTGAACGGGAAGCGAGGTTCAGGTCCGGCCTTTGCCTCTACTGCGGTCGGGATGGACACCGTATCGCCAACTGCCCCACCCGGCCAAAAGACCAGGCTCGCCGGGACCCCGGGAGATCCTGGTGAGCCGTTTTTCTCGTTCCCAGAGCCGTGCACCACCTAGCCGTCTGATGAGCGTCACCCTGGCCTGGGCGGACCAACGGGCCACGGTGGAGGCACTCATTGACTCGGGGGCTGACGAGAGTTTCCTAGACTTCGAGTTTGCTACCCGGGCCAACATTCCACTTGAGGACCTAGTGAGGCCATTGGAGGTATTCGCATTGGACCAACACCGCTTGGCTGACATCACTCAACGCACCTGCCCTGTCCTGCTCACCATTGCTGGTAACCAAATGATTACAGACCGGTGGCACTCACCTCTGTGGTCATGAAATGTTTCGAGAGGCTGGTCAAGGACCACATTTGTGCCTCTCTCCCCAGCGATATGGACCCTATGCAATTTGCATACAGGACAAACAGGTCCACTGATGACGCGGTCTCCCAGGTACTGCACAGCACTCTCTCCCACCTTGACCGTCAGAAGGGGGGCTATGTGAGACTGTTGTTCATTGACTACAGCTCAGCGTTCAACACCATAGTCCCCACCAGACTGGTGGACAAGCTGATCGAGCTAGGCCTGAGCTCCGCCCTGAGCGCCTGGGTACTGGACTTTCTGAGTGAAAGACCCCAGGCGGTCAGGGTGGGGGGTCAGACCTCCAACACCATCACCCTGAGCATCGGGTCCCCCCAGGGCTGTGTTCTAAGCCCCCTGCTGTACTCACTCTACACACACGACTGTGTGGCCAAGTTCAGCTCCAACTCCATTGTGAAGTTCGCCGACGACACGGTGGTGGTGGGGCTGATCTCGGACAACGACGAGAAGGCCTACCGGGAGGAGGTGGAGGTACTGGAACGTTGGTGCCAGGACAACAGCCTGCTCCTGAACATTGGTAAAACCAAGGAGCTGATCGTGGATTATAGGAGAGGACAGCGGGAGACACACACACCACTGAGGATTAACGGGGCTACCGTGGACAGGGTGAGCAGCTTCAAGTACCTGGGGGTCCACATCTCAGAGGACCTGACATGGTCAACACACATAGGCACAGTAGTAAAGAAAGCGAAGCAGCGCCTCTACCACCTGAGACAGTTAAGGAAGTTCAGAGTATCGGGGAAGATACTTCAGTCCTTCTACTCAGGAGCTGTAGAGAGCATCTTGACCGGAAACATCACTGCCTGGTATGGGAACAGCACGGCACAGGACAAGAAGGCCCTACAGAGTGTGGTGCGCTCAGCCGAGCGTACCACGGGTATTGCGCTACCTCCCCTGCAGGCTCTATACAACAAGAGGTGCAAATCCAGAGCCTGCAGGATAATGAAAGACCCCCACCACCCCAATAACAGCCTGTTCCAGCTGCTGAGGTCAGGCAGACGCCTGCGAATTCTAGAGACTAAGACGGAGAGGCTTAGGCTAAGCTTCTTCCCCCAGGCCATCAGAGCCTTGAACAATGAACATCGAGAGACACAGAAACTGAACTATCCACACACAAGTACATACACGACACGCACGCTGAGCACGCTCACACACTAGCAGCCACTTTAACACTCATGCCGCACACACGCACACTTATGGCCAGAGGAAAGGCCACTTAAAATAGTATAACATCAGGAACAGTGTATTGCACTACTAAAGCTAACTAGCATGTCCTATATGCTCTGTAAATACTAATGTACAGATACCGAGATGGCACACCATGTACCTGTTTATTGCACTGTTTTATTGGATTCTATTAATATGTTGTACCACTGTATTTTATTGGATTCTATTATATGTTGTACCACTGTATTGCACCTCGTCGCGGGCAAGACCAGCCGCATTTCATTGTATACCTGTATGCCGTGACAATTAAAACTCTTGAATCTTGAATCTTGAATCTTGAACCACGTTGAGAGACTCCAGTTTTTTATCACCAGATCCCCTCTTGTCCCAGTAGTCCTGGGCCGGCCCTGGCTCGCGCTGCACGAGCCCCACATCGCCTGGTCCTCCGGTACCATCAAGGGTTGGAGCTCCTCCTGTCATGCCCAGTGTCTTCAGGCGGCGTCCTGTCCCTCGCCCCGGAGATCCGTTGGTGAGCCGCCTCCGGACCTCTCGACCATACCCCCCGAGTACCACGACCTCATGGAGGTTTTCAGTAAGTCCAGGGCTCAGGCCCTTCCGCCTCACCGGCCTTACGACTGTGCCATCGACCTCCGCTCAGGGGCTCCCCTTCCCGGCAGCCGCCTCTACAGTCTGACCGTCCCGGAGAAGGCAGCGATGGATCAATACATCTCTGAGTCCTTGGAAGCAGGACTCATTCGGCCTTCCTCCTCTCCTGTGGCGGCCGGTTTTTTCTTTGTTGGGAAGAAGGACGGAGACCTTCGACCCTGCATCGACTATCGCCAGCTCAACGAGATCACCATTAAGAACAAGTATCCTCTACCTCTCATGAACTCCACCTTCGAGCCTCTCACCCAGGCTACCGTCTTTACCATGCTGGACCTCCGGAGTGCCTACCATCTAGTCCGTATCCGAGAGGGCGATGAATGGAAGACCGCCTTCAAGACTCCCAGGGGCCACTACGAGTACCTGGTGATGCCGTTCGGCCTCACCAACGCTCCGGCGGTATTCCAGGCGCTCATGAACGACGTCCTTCGTGACATGCTGGAGGAGTTTGTGGTAGTATACCTAGGCGACATCCTCATCTTCTCCAAGACCCTCGAGGAACACATCCAGCATGTCCGCCGTGTGCTGGAGCGCCTCCTCCACAATCGGCTCTTCGTCAAGGCGGAGAAGTGCCGATTCCACTCCGACTCCGTCGATTACCTGGGCTTCATCGTGGAGAGAGGCTTGACCCGAGCTGATCCTCGCAAGATCCAGGCCGTGGAGGAGTGGCCGGAACCCACCTCTCGGAAGGAGTTACAGAGCTTCCTCGGGTTCGCCAACTTCTACCGAAGGTTCATCCGGAACTACAGACAAGTGGCGGAACCGCTTACCAGACTGACCTCTCCCGCCCTGCCGTTCGACTGGTCCCCAGCGGCGTGTGCTGCGTTCCGCTCCCTCAAGAAGAGGTTCACTTCCGCCCCGATCTTGCTCCATCCAGACCCCAAGAGACAGTTCATCGTTGAGGTGGACGCCTCGGATACTGGACTGGGAGCTATCTTATCCCAGCGGTCGGCAACAGACCAGAAGGTACATCCGTGCGCCTTCTACTCGCGTCGGTTCCTCCCTGCCGAGAGGAACTATGACATCGGCAATCGGGAGCTGCTGGCGGTAGTGGCTGCCTTGGAGGAGTGGCGTCATTGGCTAGAGGGGGCCGAGGAGCCGTTTACCATTTGGACGGACCACAAGAACCTGACGTACATCCGTGCTTCCAAGCGCCTCAATGGCCGGCAGGCAAGATGGGCCAGCTTCCTCAGTCGGTTCGACTTCTCGCTGACGTTTCGCCCTGGTTCCCGCAACACGAAGGCCGACTCCCTGTCCCGGTTACACTCCAAGGGGGCTCCAACCACTGAGGACCCGACTCCCATCCTCCCAGAGGCCAGGGTGGTAGGAGTCGTCACCTTGGGCGTCGAGGGGGTGGTAAGGCGTGCCCTACGCTTCCATCGCGCTCCAGGCAATGTACCAGTTCATCGTCTCTTCGTCCCCGACTCGGTCCGGTCCCGGGTCCTCCAGTGGGGCCATACCACCCGGGCGTTCATCGCACGTTCTCCTTCCTGGCTCGTCGATTCTGGTGGCCCACCATGAGGAACGACGTCAAGGAGTTCGTACTGGCCTGCGCAGTCTGCGCCCGCAGCAAGGCCTCCCACCAGGCACCCTCCGGGCTATTACAGCCGCTTCCCATTCCGAGCCGTCCTTGGTCACATGTGGCGCTGGACTTCGTCACGGGTCTTCCCTCCTCCCAGGGGAACACGTGCCTACTGACCGTGGTGGATCGGTTCAGCAAGGGGGTTCACCTCGTGGCCCTTCCCAAGCTTCCCTCGGCGGCCGAGACGGCGGACCTCCTGACACGCCACGTGTTTCGCCTCCATGGTTTTCCCCAGGACGTCGTCTCGGACCGGGGGCCCCAGTTCACTTCCCAGGTATGGCGGGCTTTTTGCAAGGGATTGGGGGCAACGGTCAGTCTTTCCTCTGGTTATCATCCCCAGACTAACGGACAAACGGAGAGGATGAACCAGAGTGTGGAGTCTGCTCTTCGGTGTGTGGCTGCCGAGAGACCAGCTTCTTGGAGCCGTTTCCTTCCCTGGGTCGAGTACTCCATCAACTCCATGGTCAGTTCCGCCACCGGCCTCTCACCCTTTGAGGTATCCCTGGGCTACCAACCCCCTCTTTTCCCTGCACAGGAGACGGAGGTGGCAGTTCCCTCCGTACAGGACCACCTCGACCGGTGCAAGTCGGGTCTGGGAGATCACCAGGACCGCGCTGCTCCGGTCATCAGAGCGCGCCTGTCGTGGGGCTGACCGGCGCCGGGTTCCTGCGCCGACGTACCACCCTGGGCAGAGGGTGTGGCTTTCCGCAAGGGACCTTCCACTTCGGTCCTCGGCCAAGAAGCTTAAACCCCGGTTCGTCGGACCTTTTGAGGTTCTGAAGGTACTCAGTCCGGCGGCGGTGAGTCTTAAGCTTCCTGCGTCCATGCACATTCACCCCGTTTTCCATGTGTCCCGGGTTAAGCCTGTCTCTCTCAGTCCCCTGATGCCTCCTGCTCCGGAACCACCTCCTCCCGAGATGGTGGACGGTCACCCCCAGTGGCAGGTCCGCCGGTTGATGGGCGTTCGACGGCGGGGTCGGGGGTTCCAGTACCTGGTGGACTGGGAGGGGTACGGTCCGGAAGAACGGAGCTGGGTCTCCCGCCAGCTCATTGTGGATCCCGGCCTGATCACCGACTTCCATCGTGCCCATCCGGGCGAGCCGGGTCGGCCTGGTCGCCGGGTGGCTCCCGTGGAGGGGGGGGTACTGTGAGGTTTGGTCCGCTCCCCGCCACACGCTCTGTTCCTTTAAGGTACTTTGTTGATTAATTGCATTCCCCGCCACACGCTCCGTTCCTGTAAGGTGCCGTGTTGATTGGTGCTCTCCCCGCCACACGCTTCTGGAGCAAGTATCAATTTCATCCCGCAGCTGTCACAGCTTGTAATCAGCGCCCTGTGGCTTTATATACCCTGATCCCCCTACTATCGATGTTGGATCGTTCTGAATACTCCTGCATTTGCCTGCCTTCCCCGTCGCTGTTTTGCTGTCTTTTGCTCTCCAGGACTTTCGTGGAGAATCCCTGTGGAGAACCTGGTTTCCCGTTCTGAGCTGGATTTGGATTTACACTTTGGATTACCGTATTGTTTTTTCTCTGGACTCTGCTAACTGTGTGTGGTACACCGAAGATCAAGTCACTTGGATATATACTGGATCAGTCACCTCTCTGTTTCTGTTGTGCGCTGGGCTAACTCAGATTTCTCTCTCTCTCCGTTTCCACCGGGAGTGAAAGCTGGGAGGATCTGCAGAGCCGCTTCAGACGTCACAAGCCAATTCCTCACCACCACCTACTGGGAGTATCTGCAGAGCCGCAACAACCTTCACATGCCAGATTCCCCGTTTGTTCGGTTGCTCAACTTCATTCCATCTTGTAACTCTGAAAATAAATACGCCCTTGCTTTGGCTAACTCTGAACAACTCTCTCTGTGCCGTTGCGTTTGAGGTCGGTTACAAACCCTAACAAATATATCTTGAAAATTAATACCCGGATTGCCGTTACATTTCCTGTGCACGTTCATGATACCAAGAGGAAGAACTATAATTCTTTTGGTGACCCCATGAACTTTCCCGTATCGCTATGATCAGGCAAAACTTTCCGTATCTCCTGACCATGTAGCTGTATGGTCACAGTATTTCCTGTGAATATCCTTGACCGCTTGATGCAGAGATCTTTTGATTTCGTTGACCCTGTGACCTTTTTCCTATCATGCCAGCCTATGGATTTATACCCTGGGTCTGTTGAGACTGGCAATATCAGCAACTATTGTTTCCGTCATCTACCCAGTACAATGCTGCATGTGAAAGTAACATTGTTAGGCCTTGATGGAGGTCTGCACTCTACTGAGTGCATTCTTGTAATCGTGATTGTTTTTATTTTAAGTGTAAAGTGTACTTGTGTAACCGATGGTATCGTGAAGCGCAGTCAAGAAGGTCTGGGGTGAGTAGCGGTGCTATGGGTTAAACTCACTCTCACATCCTCAAAGACAGATAAACACGTTGCGAAGTAGTGGATTCACCTCTTGGTATAGCGGTCTGTGTTGCTGCCTGCAGTGTGGGAGACCGGCGTTCGACTCCCACTCGGGGCATCAAAGTTTGAGGTGACGTTGTCACAACCGTTACACTTACCTATACTTAAACAACTTGAACCCTACATGTATGCTCCATTGTACCAGTCACATATTCTTTCTCAACTACAGAATAATTACTTCTGTCAAATTGCCTATAATCATTTGTGTCAATCAATAGGAGCGAAAATAGTGTCTGTGTGTCCAAACTTCATTTGCTCCAATGGTCTTTATGTTCACGAGAATCCAAGATTTGACTCGGATATGGTTTAGCTTTGCATGTACCTGGGGTCACTCAAGCAAAATGGATACTGTAGCCATTGCATATAATTACATTGCAGATAACGGAGAGCTTGAGCCTTAATGATATAGGCCACGAAAGCTTAGTGTATACATGACCAGTAATTATCCGGGTTTTAAGTGATCAGCACCCCTGCCATCGGAGGAGTGGACCCATGCTACTGGATATTCCTTTTTAAAACGAGACAAGATTGAATTGTTCCACAAAGTCCCAAGTTCCCCATACAGCAGACATGGAGAGTACGGTGTGATTTCTGAACTTCGCATACCACAAACTGGATAATCCTGCTGTGGACAGTTTGTTAAATGCAAGAGCCACTTTCACTGTTTGGAGCAGATTAGTGGAGGGTAGTGGATCTCATATGTCCTGGTCAGAGGCCATCATTGAAGGGCTTAAGGGATTAATGCTCTCTCTCTCTCTCTCTCTCTCTCTCTCTCTCTCTCTCTCTCTCTCTCTCTCTCTCTCTCTCTCTCTGGACATCTCGCCAACATTCAATCACACCGGCTCCCAGGAACATACACAGATACGCGTTTGTTCAAACGCATCCGGTCACTTTTGGTTTAATAATGCGCACCTTCTTTTCCAGAACTCCACAAAGGTCCACGCCGTGTCCTCTTTCCCGCCGGCCGGTTTTACCCCTGGAGGATCTCCTTAACCCCCGACACTCCCTGGTTAGCGCTTAACCAGTGTCAGCGTGGCGTGTTGGTGGAGGAGGAGCACACCGCGGTCGCTATCTGTGGCGACTGAGTCGTGATGAAGCAGTGTCCACAGGGTTGGAAGGGAAGGGGTCAGAGGCTAAACCCCTGCTTAAAGACATCGTAGTGAGCTTTTTTCTATCAACAGACAGGCCATTTCAGTGTACGTTGGGATAAGATGTAATTTCCCCATCTGCTTTATGGCCATTTGGGCTCTCGTCAGCAAACTCCTCAGGACTGATATCATCAGTAATATAAGAAGGAGGACTCTGGCAATACTTAGGGCCCCGAAAGGCCCCTCACTTCCCCCAGTCGTGTGGATGGCTTAAGGGATGTGAGAAGTGCAGGTCACAACTAAACGGGTCACAAACACTGTATCAAATAGCATAGATTTAAGTGGCTTAGGACAGCTTCCTTCTGAATGTTGTGATATGTGTGTGTGCACGTGACCACGTTGTGCATTTATATGTGTGTGTAGCTATATCTGTGTGTGTGTGCACGTGCGTGCATGCATGTGTGTGCGTAGCTATATATGTGTGTGTGTGTGGTGCTAGAATAACAACGTAATTAATCACTGAACTTGAAATCTAAATGTTTGCACAGTTTCACAACGCATGGTTCCTACTATAACCTACTGTATGTTTGTAGAAAACACTGCGTGAGTGAGTAAAATACTTTTTTGTCTGAATTTCTTGATATGTTTTGCTGACTTGGCATATACAAGAGGGGTCATAAATACGGATTTCTTTTTTAACATCACATGGTCAGAATATAAGTAGGGCCTGGTCATAAAGGATAGTTATAAGAAATGCTCATTACGGGAAAGTTCTTAAGGAAAAACTTGCTTAACGCTTAGGTAAGGCACCGTTGTAAAATGGTATTGCTTTTTTTTCTTTTTTCTTCGTTCTGCCTCATTATCGGCAAACAGAATCTTGGCCTGTGCAATGAGTTATGAATAGACTCTTGAGAGGAATACAAAACAGTGTGAGCCTTGGTCTGGCCAAGAGCACTGCAGTTATGATATAAAACGTTAACTTGGCTCATGTTGTTGTTGCTGCCAAAAGCCTATATATTTGAGAACAATGATAAATCAACTAAAATAATTGTCAGACAAGTTGAGAACATATGCTCGAATCCCTGGCGAATTTTCGTTTGATCTCCCTGTCTCTGATACCGTCGGGTTCTTTATTTCTTGTTCTCCTTCCTCTGGAGATGGGCGCTCTCTTTTTTTTTTATCGCTCGGGGTAATCCTACACGACACCTCTTGGCCTTTCTTTGAAGGCAATTGCACTCGTATGACTCACACCCAAGAGAAAAAAACATCCAAGGTCTTGGTTTTGATTTGTTTTAAGGGTGACATCTAACTTCTAAATATACACACACACCGCTGGCACTGAACACACACGCGGGGGGTGGGGGTGAGAGGCGATTTGCTTGTGGAACTGTTCAACCCCCTCTCATCCCTCTTCCAACGTGAACCTAATCTCGATAACACAACTGTTGTCTTCCCTTTCTTTCCACTCACTACATCATTCACCGTTGGAAGACCAGTGCTCTTGCCACGGCGAACCTGGCGACGGTCTCTGTCTCTCTCTTCCCCCGCGCTCTGTGTTCCGTCATCCACTCCCACTGACAGAAGAACCACAGAGATATGCTTCCCCCGACCCTGACCGCCGACCGCAACTGATCCAGCTGTTTCCCCTCGCCACTTTAATGCACTCTTTCACTTAATCCTGTATATCCTCAAAACTCCCATCGCCGGGGAGAGAAAAAGCCTGCGGTCTCTCCCCCCGTGTCCCGGCGCGGATAGCGTTTAAGACAATGAATCGTTTTTCAAACCCGAGTCGCTGGTTTTCCTGCGCAGGGAGGCAGGGCCCACGTCCAGCTGTGTTTCCTCAAGCGCGACGATACCCGTTGCTTGTTAAACACGCTCATTAGTTAGTCAACACTTCGCAGCCTGCCCGGGCCCAGGAATTAGTGATGACAGTATCCCCGTCACGTAGCCTCCCACACACCTCGGAACCTCCCAGCAACACCGCTTCGAAGGCTTTCTTTCTCCCTGATGTCGGGAGGCCATGAATTTAAAGTCAAGGCCCTTTTACGCGATTATCTAGGATTAGCGAGATTGTGTTTCTGTTGTAGTTTCGACGTTTGTTGAAGAGTAGAACTGTTATCCAAACACGTGTAGTGTTGTAGTGATCTAGTGATTGTTCCTTACTGTATACAACAGCTCTGGACAGCCTATGTCCTTTTAGCTTTCTAATAATACAACAAATCAGTTCAGCTGTTTATGACGTATGAATATGGGAAGATACAATTAATACACCAATAAGATCAGATAAGATATTCATTTATTGATCCCCTTGGGGAAATTCAGGCATCGTAGTAGCATGGGAGAGGGGAGGTAGAGGTATGGGCAGGGTAATAATAGAAAGACATAAATATAGGCAATACAATTTGATCTGAATATAAAAATATGAGAAAATATAAGCAGTGTAAACAATTAACTCAATATAAAAATATGAGAAAAATAAACTGTAAACAAAGGTGCAGATGAGGGTCTGTTTGCCCTATCGGTTATATTATATGTTACAATAAATATAGGCTATATAGAATTAGAATCTGAATATATATTATGAGTAATAGTAAAAGTAAACAGTATACACAAGTTACCCTAACTGACATGATATAGTTCATACGTTGTAGTCCATACCATGAACATGTGCTATAAAGCACAGCAGGAGACAAGGGGTCTCTGGAAGTTGTGCGATGCACAAGCACACTATGAGCATGCTACAAACACGCTATGAGCATGCTACAAACACACTACGAACACGCTACGAGCATGCTACAAACACACTACGAACATGCTACGTACACACTATGAACACGCTATGAGCATGCTATGAATACGCTACGAGCATGCTACGAACATGCTACGAGTATGCTACGGAGACACGACGAACACTCTCCGAACACGCTACGAGCATGCTACGAACACGCTACAAGCATGCTACGAACACACTAGAAACATGCTACAAGCATGCTAAGAACACACTACAAACACACTATGAACATGCTACAAGCATGCTACAAACATGCTATGAACACGCTACGGACACACTATGGACATGCTATGAACACACTACGAACATGCTATGAGCACGCTATCAACACAAACAAGGGGGTGACGTAGAACACAAATAAAGAGCACTGGAAGCCTGGAAGTCATTTCAGAGGTACAGGGCCCAACATAGACCGGAGACTCACTCTCACTTCATATTAGACGATAAAACACTTTCCTACCGGCAATCTGATAAGCCCTTGATGGCATGCAGCTTATAATATAACGACTAGAGAGACCTGTAGGTTTACACACAGATAGAATTGGCTTTCGACACAGATTTCCACGCTACTCTTGTATGTTATTGCTTTTATGAGTCGGTCCTGGTTGGGGAAGTTGGCAGACTTACAAACTAGTAGGCTTCATCACAGCATATGTTTTGATTCACATTCACAGCTAACGTTACAATAAACCAGAGGTGTAGAGCCCATAGCCCACAAATATCAACTCTGGCTACAATATTGCATAAGCAAGAGCACTGCACATGGCAGGGAAATATCAACAGGCTTCACATATTCAATATCAAATCAATATCAATATCACAATCAATATCAATGAAACGCACAACCTAGAAGAACTCAACCACAGCGGTCGTTGAGGGCAACACACTTTTCAACTCACCCTGAATACCATTCCTTTTAAAAGAGTTTAAAAGCGGATGCTGCTCTCCGAAACAGGCCTCCAGTTTTAGGTCACTTGGAGATTCATAACTGTAGTAAATGTCCATGTAGGGAAATGAGGAAATATCCTGCAGCTGACTGAGGGAAATACCATGAGGGGGGGCGGGGGGAAGAGGCATGGCGGCCAATGTTGCAAAGTAATTGCTTGACATAATGTGATCATTGAAGTATATAAAAACAAACTGGATGCGCTATCAGAACAACATAACAAAATTTCAAACAATGTAAGCTCTTCTGAGCCGAAGTAACCAAGGAAGGACGTTCTATTTCATTATGGCTCCGCTCAGCATCAGTTGCATATATCTCGCTTCAGTGGATATGCACTGAATAAATTTCAAAATGTACCTTTACATACCAACATCCGTCTGACCACACCCCCATCTGCTGCCTACATAAGCAGGGGTGGGGCCACACACTCATCTCCTTCTCAAATTTCATCCACAATATAGTGCCTGTAGTGTATACCAATCACTTGGCGAGGAAGAAAGTATTAGCTGGAGAAAGGAAAACAGAAGAACAAGGAGATACGTTGACATTATATCTTTATTTTCTCTCTCACTATTTTCGAGAAAATACGGCGATATTGTTTTCGTCACTGGAGTGTCTGGAAGATGATGATCATTCTAAATCTCCACCGTTTTTTTCGTATTAGGGGCTTGCGTCGCTGATATGCTCCCCAACTGCAGTCCTCCTTTGCTGTGGCTGGATGGGTTTGGCCCTCCGGCCATGCAGCTGGACTGTGGAAGGCACCGTCTGTTGTGAGGGACTGGTTGTTTTCGAGCCTGGGTGAGTAATGTTTTGCTTGCGAGCGCCAGTTGTCTGTTAGTGTTATGGGGGCTAGCTGACCATTTTTACGAAAGCCGGCCCCAGATTAGGGTCCTCTGTTCGGCCTCTTAGGCGACGGCGGAGGATCTTGGTCTGAAGCCCATGATGGTCAACTAGTGGGCCGCGACCAGGACCTGGTGAACCCAGGATTCTCTGGACAAGCGGATGCTTCTCTGTCCTGTGCAGGCCCCATCTTTCACTTGAGTGGAAGTACACCCTAAACGAGGAAATGTGGGCATGGATGTTCGTTATCGGAAGATCCATGTTCAAGTCGGCTGCAGCCCAGATGATGTGATTTTACCGCTGTATGTCTGGTAAAATCACTGTTGCAAACTGTGCTGACATTTCTTTTTCTCTTCTCTCTTAAAGGATGAGGAGGGTTTCAGACGGCGGCCTGTCTGAAGTGTGGCTTGTTATGTCGTTGTGTACAGTTCAGGTGATAGCTGCTTAGCTTGCGTGCTAGTTGTGGCCTACCTGTTAGCCAGTCAGCTGTTAGCTGCGGCGCTAGCCCGTTGTGTCACTAGACTAGGAAACGTTAGCTTGTTGCTATCAGTCGAGAGCGGCTGTTAGCTTAATGCTACACTGTTGAACGTTGCTATGACTATAACATGCCTTAAACACTCTGACTACGACGTCATCTTTGACAGAGGATGTTAGTCGAACCTACACCGGGAGCCCTGCCAGCGAGGACTGCGTCAACATGGAGAAACGTAGCGGCTGGGTGGCGCAGCGACGTTACCCTCATCGCCAACACAGGAGATGCCGTGTTCAACTTCGGTGTCCCGTTAACCAGATTGCAGTTCTCTTGGCCTGCGCTCAGGGTAGGAGTCCCGACCGGACTTTAAACACTTCTTCTTTCCTTCCCTTCTAAATGTTTTGTAATAACAATGTTTTCCAAAACGTGTGTTGCTGCAATACATTGAGGATACGACGCGTGTTGTGTGTGAATTGTCTTGTCACTGGTATAGCTTCTCTCTCCATAGAAATCGGGTTGTTGTTTACATGTGTAAAAATTATCTGGTTAGTTGTGATGAGAACATGTGTGTTCATGTAACGTGAACTCACAACTAAGGGGGTTAATTAACCTATGAAGCTATGCTTAGTGACATGTGATTGAGGAATGAATTCTTTTCTCAGCCTGTAATGACAATGGACACATATTTGTGTTCACATATTAACAGGGTTACCTGTTCAACTTGGTCGTATCAAGGGTAAGGAAGGAGGGGTGATCCCCCCGGTTTCCCTGGGGCTTCCCCCCCTCCTCTCAGACATGTTGTTTACAATATATTGTGTCACTGTGTTTGTGGGGATACGATGTAACCCTCAGCTTAATTGCTGGGGTTGTGCTTTCCGCTTGAGAAACTATTTTTTTCCTAAAGAAAAGATTGTTTGGTCACTTATCATGTGTGCTTAGCAAGGCCTGTGGCCAATACATAATCGAGGACTTCTGTCTTCTCTCGTTATGAAAAACGGCGTTCCTCTGTAGTAGGAGTGTACTGTGCCATTTTTTGTTGTGATGAAGGGTTGTGTGTGTCTTTGTGATCTACAACTGGGTTAGGTTTGGCCCACAGAAGCACATGTGTAAGTCTGGACCGAGGCTCTTAAAGGGGCCCTCTCTGTTCTGTGTTTTTCCTTAGTAAAACTCAGGTAGCAGGTTATCACATGAGCTATGTGAGGCTGTTCGATGCTTCATGTAGCAGGCTATGACTGTGTCATGATCTACTTGTCATTACATCGTATCATGGGTGAGGGGTCGTAAAGGGGTGAACTGGTAATCCTTTCCTCCCCTTTTCTGATTAGTCAGGGGTTAAAACCTCCTGTCCTTCAAGGTTCCTGTCACGTTGCTGTTCGGCACGTTACAGGGTAAGAGGGGGAGGGAGTTTCCTGGTTCCACGCCCTGGAAGATTGGGCGTGTGCACCGCGGATATTCCCCCACCATGGAGTACGTCATTGAGCGTGTCTCTGTTGGTAAGACTTCCGTGGGTTGTTCAGGTCCATGTTATGGATCTGTTTCAGGGAGTTTTCAGAGCTCCTCCTCACGAAGCTCCTCCTCGGGGAGAAGTGCCTTCTGTGAGTTCGGACTCTCCTTCCCTGTGAGGGAGCCTCCTCAGAGTTTCAGAGCCTCCTCCTCAGATTGTCAAGGTGAGTAGAACTTCAAAAAGGAGTTCTGCTCTATTGTGTGTGTATTCGATTCAATTCGATTATTGAGTGTGTATTGGTTCAGTGCCTCCTCCTCGGAGAGCCCTAACCCAAGTGTTACATAGCTCAATGTTGCAATATATTCTTTTCAATCTATACAGCTTGCGTGGGAAGTCTCTCTGGGGATTTCCGTGGAGAGGGTTGTGGGATGAAAAAATGAAAATAATTTTTACCCTCAGCCGCGTCACGTGGGATTCATGTCAGTCTGTGTTTCTTTCTTTTTTAAATAAAAAGAGGAAAGAACATGAAGTACGACGGCTCCTTGTCGTTCTCCCAGGCGACTTATAGGAACAATGTCTGGTGTCTTGTTAGACTATCCATTGATGTGTTTGGGTCTCGACGCGTGTGCTGGCTCTGGGTGTTTCTGATGGGAATCACGCATGAGGCTGGTGCGCCTTGGTTGCTTGTTATTAAAACAGCGTTTTTATAGGGCAACTGGGATGGAGTTTTGTCTCTTCCGAGCGCCAGTTTACTAGGTTGTCTCGACGAATTCTCGTTCATATCTGGGGGATGTTAACGGAATAGATCAGAACATAGGTAGAGGGGTCTCACGCCCTTGGGGTGGGCCACTGAGCGCGGTACCTCGTCCGATCTCGGAAGCTAAGCAGGTTCGGTCCTGGTTAGTACCTGGTTGGGAGACCGCCTGGGAATACCAAGTGCAGTACGCTTAGGGCTGGTTCTCCATTATTTTCGCTCCTCTCTCACGCGTGGCGAAGAGGGGGCTGTTGGGGTGGTCTTTTGGACCTCCTCTGGTAACCCTGTGTGCTTCCCGAGCCGCCGGGCCCGGTTCGAAGTAATGTTTCGTCGACCCGTAGGCCTGGAATAACCCTTTTTTGAAAACTGAAACACTTGTACTGCGGTATAGCCAGTGTATGCCCCCAGCAGGTGTGTTTTGGAGTTTTTTCTTGAGGGGTTATAGGAACGACCACCGTCTGTGTACCAAGAGGGTGGTTGATTCCCTGGTGTGTTGGAGCAGAGTCAACTCCCGGGTTATCCGGTTGAGTGTGCCCCTGCACGTTCATGACGTCTGCCAATCGTGTCAGCCTTCTCTGCCTCGACCCTTCTGGGTGGGTTTTATTTGATGGAGGCTTTGTCATGGTGCTCAACAACGCCAGCATACGCCCCTTCCGCCGGGGGGGCTGTTTTCAGTTGACCCCTTTGGCGCCTGTCTCGTCTGCAGTGCTCCAGGCTCAGGTCTACAGCCTGCTGCCTGGTTTCCCCGGTGCGCTGTCTGCTTCCGTTGGTTAACCTTTTTTGAGTGCTTTACGGCCATGCTGACTCCCTGTGTTACAGGGTCAGTGTGCCAGGCGGTGTACTATTGGGGGGAAAGGGCCCGCTCTTGGAGGGGCCCTGTCCGAATACGCTGGCGATGTGGGGGGCGGTGTCACTAAGTGACCGCCTGGTGAGGTCTTGATGCCTGGCGTCATTGACCTCTCCGGGCCCCCTTTTTCCAGGGGATCCAGTCCCTTCAGTGGGTCTGGGTCTTCCTTCGCGCTCCGCTGCTACGGCCTTGCCACGGGGTTGAGTTTGCTCTTGACCCCGTGATTTTTGGGGGCAGTAACGACGGTTGTTCCTTCCGTTCGTTCCCTGGTGGCATGCGGGTTGTGCGTGTGCGTAGTCGTGGGGTCAAGCCACGGTCTGCTCACCCTGTGCGTTGAGTTGCTTGAGTTCCTCTTCGCACGGTCGGATCCGTCTCCCTCCCGTAAGCCTCCAATAGGGAGGGTATCCTCCATTAGGGAGGGTTGGGGGGCTCGGTCCTCCCCGGTCTGATGGTTGTGGGGGGCCTCAGTGGGGTAGATTTGTCAAGCTTTGGCTCCCGCTCAGCTCCTGTTATGCAACTGATGCTGAGCGGAGCCATAATGAAATAGAACGTAAGGTTATGTAACTGATTAACAGTATTAACAGACTGTTAACAGATTAACAGTCAATGCGGTTTCATTTCTGGGTTAAGTACTTCCATTTCTATTCACATAATACGCCTACTTCATATATCTACTCCTTTCACATATATGCCTACCACTTGTATCTATTGCTATGTCCGCCTACTACAATCTCATGAGCCGTCTAACGCCTGTCCCGTCTCCCTGTCTCCCTATGACTTGCTGTCCTGGAGTGTTGACCGGAGTGTTGGACGTCCCGTGACGAAGGCCGGGAGGTTGCGACCCCCTCTGCGTGCCCCCCTGTCTCCGGAGGTCTCGTAGTGGTGACCGGAGTGCCGGATGTCCCGCGATGATGTCGGGGAGTTCGTGACCCTCTCTGCGCCGCCCCCTATCTCCCTGTCTCCGGCTGTCCCTGAGCAACGACCGGAGTGTTAAATGTCCCTTGACTAAGACGGGGAGGACGTGACCCTCTTTGCGCCGCCCCTGTGCCTCAAATAGATTGCTATCAGCTCTATCTTTAATCTTTCAAAATGTTCAGTTGCTATCGCTATTAGCTCTATCTTTAATTTTTCAAAATGTACAGTTGCTATTGCATGCACTCATCTGTGTTCCACTACACACATGAGTGCATGCTTACCAACTGTCCGTCTGCAACACTACTATCACCAACATCTAAGAAGGGAGATCCCCCCTTGAATGGCCCTTCTAAGGTTTCTCTCCTCCACACTGCCTGTGGAGCTTTTTTCCCTATTGTTAGGTTTTAGTGAGTTTTTCCTTACCTTCGCGTGGGGTATGTCTGGGAGTGCTTGCATTCTTTCATTTATTTGCATCCATCTAAAAATGTTTGCACCTTATGGTGTTCTTGTTCTGTTCTTGACTTATTGTTATGTTTTCTTCTTGACTTGTTTAAAGAAGATCTGTACGGCCCATGGGGACATTAACGTGTGTTGTCGGGCCCTATAAATAAATTTGATTTGATTTGATTTATGTATATAACCAAGTTCTATGAATTATGGTGACGCTCAGCATCAGGACGCCGCTGCGGCCCTTGATCTTTCATTGTGGTGAAATTTGTTGTGAAGGAGATGAGTGTGTGGCCCCACCCCTGCTTATGTAGGCAACAGATGGGGGTGTGGTCAGACGGATGTTGGTATGTAAAGGTACATTTTGAAATATATTCAGTGCATATCCACTGAAGCGAGATATATGCAACTGATGCTGAGCGTCACCATAATTCATAGAACTTGGTTATATACATAACCTTACAGTAATGTTGGTAAATAGTAAGTGTTGCAGTAGAGAGGCATTTGTGGGATACGGTGATTTGAATGCTGCAGACAAAACCCTGTCAGAAAATGTGTGTGGGGGGCCCCCTGCTTGGACCCGTTGCTTCCGGCGCCACTGATGTAAAGATTGTGAGAGCAAAGATGACTGCGAAAGTGGACTTGGTAAAGGTTATATGAGGTAGGGAGTTTATTCAGCCTGTAGATTTATAGACCAGCAAGAGAAAACTCCATTTGGGTGGAAATGTGAATAGAAAACTTGTTGTTTACAAGAAAAACTAATGTCTGGGCCCTGGGGCCTAGAAGAATCAATCAATCAAGTAAGTGTAGATTAGGTGAGCGTGAAGAGGGAACTTCTGCCTATCTCTATTTTGGCGGGAACTAAGACCTTAACTGGAGGGGGGGCTGTGCTCATTGGTCTCTGGGGCGTGAGGTGAGCATGTCCCATGACTTTCCTCTTTTCAGTCTGACCTTGGGCACAGTGTAACACAAACGCTTAAAGGAACAGGCCAATATTATGGAGAAATGCGCTTACCATCTTCTCGGGAGTCTGATCTACCAATTTCATCTCTGTGCATTCGGTAGAAAGCTATCCGGCTGCACGCTAGCCTATCTTAGCACAAATGAATGGAATCGGATACTGAGTGGCTAGCCTAGCTGTTGGGCAAAAACACTAAGCTAGGCTAGCTGATCCGTATCCGCTTCTATGCATTTGTGCTAAGCTAAACTGGATAGCTTTCTACTGAACGCACAGAGAGGAAATCGGTATCTATTTTCTTGTCTGGCTCTGGAGAAGACGGTAAGCTTCCCATAATGTTGGCATGTTCCTTTAAAATTGTGGTCCCTTTGGGTGGATATGTGTGTATTAGTCATTGTTTCTGTTCTGAAGAAAATATAAACATTTCTGTTTGCCGGAAAACTAGTCCACGAACTCCACAACTAACTTCGACCCCCTGTTTGTCCCTCAAGACGCACTCGATAATGTCAGAAATAAAACTACGTCATGTTTGTTTTTTTGGATGTGAGTTTATGCACACTTTACAAGCACACTTCTGTCCTTGCTAACCATTTAGTAGAAACATGTGATGGCCAACCCTGTGATCCCGAGAAGGGAGGGTCCTTCACTGTGACACTGAAACAACCCAGAACCCAGTCTCCACACATCAAACGCCGCCTGCCTAATATAAGCCACATCTAGTTGACCCTTTTTTCTCCTCATATATGTTAGCATGCAACGCTTGTTATCGAAATTACCCCCCAATTAGCTTGAGTTTATTATTTCATTCGAGTGCAATGGGATAGGATAGTTGAAACCTACCAGGAGGTTTTTTGGTAATAATTGCTCGACTTGTGTGAGAGTTACATAGCGGGTCTTAAAGTTACCTTTTACAAGCCCCGCGTCACTGTGAGTGATGGGGTAACGTGATACGCATATTCACCACATAGATACTGACACTCCGTAAAGATTAGTATGGCAATTCACAAATGCACCGCGCATGCACAAACACAGACACACATGAGGTTGTGCGCATGCACACACACACGCACCATTTCCATTTTTTCTGAATTTTTTCCTCCAGTGTGTCAGCAAGGCTCTGTGTACACCAGTGTTCCTCCTTGGAGCTTCATTTCAGGAATGCAAATGCCTTTGGGCCGAGACAGTCAGTGATTTATCTTCTCATTTATCTTTGCACACATCTGCCCGTGCCCTTGTGTCTGCCTGTTGCTCATTCCTCCCCGCTTTCAGCCGGCGTGTCTCCCAAGAGACCCGGGACTCCCCCGCGTGGCCCTCTCTGCCCCCCCCCCCCCACACACACACACAGGGAGAGAGAGAGAGAGAGAGAGAGAGAGCATATGCCTCCCTTGCTCGTTCCACGCAGAGCCAGAACCTATCCTCACCTAGCTACCGCAGACTTCGAGGGGTTCCCGATAATCCAGTCTGTTCACGAGCGTGCACAGGGGTCCCTGCACTTTGAACATCCACAATCTGCACGCTCTCTCTCCCTCTCTCTCTCGCGCTCCCTGCTCGCCGCAGAGCAGTGGTGGTGCATTACTGTAAGCCGTGGAAAGTGACCTGATACCCACACTTGGTTTCTGTCAACAAAGATTACACTCCGAGGATCACGGTGGGAGTTCCTGGCAAACCAACCTGCTGCTTTCTGTCTCACGCAGACAAACACGAGCATGTGCGGGACGGGACAGAGCTTTTGTTTTTCTTGTCACAAAAAAAAAACAGACATGAATAACAGCGGGTGTCCGACGCGACACCCCCCCCCCCCCACCCCCACCGAGCCAGGTTTCATATCTTCCACTGCGTCGCCATAAAGCAAACACGGGCGGCGCGATTGCACTATGAATCTCGACACGTCTCACCGCGGCTCGTTCGCAACGTCCCCTGTCCCGCTCGCGCTGCTACTACCACTACGTCCTACACCCCGTCTCCCGGACTGCCCCGCGCTCTGTCTTGATTTCTCATTTCCTAGCATGTGGGGCTCTGCTGAGAAGCCACTCGCCTGGTGTGAGGTCAGGTGTTATTCATCACAGTCGTCCGGGCTGAGGGTTGACATTCGTAAAAGGCGGTCTGCTCCGCCGTTTGTACTTGACTCTCCTTGTCTTTTCGAGGACACCGACAGATATTACTGTGTCAGAACACCTCTCGGCTGTATATTACCCATCCCACTTAGGGTGACGTCTGGTGAGTTTTACCATCCTGCATTGGCTGGAACACAGACACCGCTGCTCTCCGGAAAACTGGTGGGATTTTGGGCAAGGCAATACAAATCTCAGCGAGATATTCCATCTTTTTCTCCGTTTCATTCTTTGTTTTGTTTTCAAATACAAGTACATAGAATCGTCTGGTTTCGCCAGTTTCTGACCAGAGTAATAGTTGTCTTTCCTAGCTAGTGTGTCAAAGAAAACAGAGGCCGACCGCCTAGAACCTTTGCCTCAGATGTTCACGTAAAAGAATGGGAGTCGTCCCGGGCGTTCGTAGATGATGTATGTGTGGACTGTTTTGAGAGGAAATTGCAGAGCATTCCAGGAAAAAATCCAATCTACAGATCTGAGACATTATCGTAAAAAAAAAAAGAAAAAAAAGGCCCACCGAAACCGTCCCCAGTTCAAGAGCACGAGCACACTATCAAAGGGGAAAAAAGAAAAAGAAATCAGGCCAACTCTTCTGATAGCGTTGACATGTGCGGGGCAAAGGCTCTGCGCCCGTTCTCAGAGGTCATCGGAAAGTAAACACTTATTAATGGTTACCTGCATGACAGCCAGATAAACAGGCCGGGGTAAATGATTAAGCTGAAGGTAGGTCAGGTTAGAGGCCATGTGTGCACACAAGCATGTTGGGTGAAAGCAGGTTCACGCCGGCGCTAAGGAGCTAATGTAATTGTTTTAGGACAGCGACCTTTGACCCGCGATGTGTGAACGCGGTGGTTCCAGAGAGTACCTCCGGCGCGCTTCGCAGCGGCGGTACGAGCGGTCGGCGTATATACTGCCTGTTGAAAGCGCCGCGATGCAGGTGTATAGAGTTGTTGACCGTTCCGAGCAGAATGAAAAGACGAAGGAGAAAAACATTCTCAAGTTCACAAGGTCATTTCCCGTGCAGGGAAAAGGTAAACTAAGCAAACTTACACAAGCTTCGACGTATCAGGCCTGGTCTTTAAAAAAAAAGAAAACTCCCTTACTCATGTTTGAGTGTTAAGTGTTTCAGGGAGAAAGCCAAACTGGGCCTGACATTCTTCAACGGTGTCAGACGTGTCAAAAGACCTTCAACAAGCTAAGAATTCACATGTCTTTCCTGAATGAAGAGGGATAAGAGTTTTGATTGTGCACAGGAGCAGAGGTGCATTCTGGGAAGAAAAAGGTGCACTTTGTTTTGTTGCTATTGTTCGATTCGGTTCGGTAAGAATGAAATTCCACTCTATGAGAACATTCGATTTGAAGGCGGCTTCAATGTTTTTCATTTAATTTTAAACCTTTATTTCGACTTATAAGACGCTGAGGTTACCCAGCCATGACAAGCTTACAAAACAAGACATAGTTTATCAGCAATGTTATACATATAGGCACAATAAATAAGAGAAGGCATTCCAGGTGTTGGAAGCATCAAAGGAAAATATATTTTTCCCAGTTCAAAGCAAACTGGGGGAACCCTAAGAACGTGTTGAATACATTTACATTTAGTCATTTAGCTGACGCTTTTATCCAAAGCGACTTACAAGTTCTGTACGACAAGTCATCAGGAAGGGCACAACTTTATCAGCTGAGTAACAATGTTCATCAAAGTGTTGGGTGCTACAGTGTAGGTTCCAAGATTCCATTCCAACAGTGTTGTGATGTGAGAGGGAAGTTTACTAATAAGGGCTTTAGAGATGGACAAATACCAATGATAGTTATGCCTTTCAACCAGAGAAGGCCATCCAACCTTTTCATATAGGACACAGTGGCGGATATCATACCTGTCACCAGTAATAAATCTGAGGGCAGGATGATAGACCGAGTCCATGAGGAGTTGAAGCCGCAGCATGCCTATAAATCACATCACCATAGTCCAAAATTGATGAGAAAACAGCTTCAACAATCATCTTTCGACTAATCACGGGAAAGCTGGGGAAATCTATTTCTGTACAGGAAGCCAATTTTCTGTCGCAGCTTGGTTAGGGGTTCAACGCCGGTGGCAGTGCCAGGGAGCAGATTCAATCATTCCCAGCATCAGCCTGTGATGGTCATGCGGGAAACACAAGGGTAACTAGACACGTGCCGCCAATGACCGACATCCCCGAACGGCCAGAATTCTCATTCCCCCTTTTGACCATCATGCCCCTCATTCAAGCTGCCAAGGTTTTGAAGTTTTTTAGCTTCATAAGTGAGGCAAGATGTCTTCACAGGCCACCTTTCTATCGTGAGGCAAAATGTTTACACTTTGGTGGAAATCGGACAACGCAATTCCTGTTTACCTTGCACGACACGAACAGTGCATAAACATTTCTTGTTTACCATGCGTTTTTCCTAAATTTGATTTGATCTGGCGGTCATATGGTGGGCCTCTAAATGGCACATTTGAAGATGTTAGTCCCCAGATTCCACACAGCAATTCTAGTGAGAATCGGGTGAACAGGCTAGGGGGAGTAGGGAAAAAACATATTTTCCAATATTTGTGCATGAGTAGACACATCTCTGAATACCAGTTTCGTGACTGTATGACTAATGGATCAGGAGATTGTCAAGAGTTTTTTTTTTATTTGTCACGGCATACAAGTATACAATGAAATGCGGGTGGTCTTGCCCGCAACGATGTGCAATACAGTAGTAACAACATATAATAGAATCCAATAAAACAACATTGTGCAATAAACAGGTAACATAGTAGGGCATATTTAAGTTAAGTTATTTACAGAGCATGGAGGACATGCTAGGTCCTTTGATAGTGCAATACACTGTTACTGTTACTATACTATTTTTAAAGTGACCTTTCCTTAGTGGCCATAAGTGTGGGCGTGTGCAGCATGAGTGTGTGCTTGCTCATGTTAAAGTGGCTGCTAGTGTGCGAGCGTGTACAGCGTGCGTGTCGTGTGTGTGCTCATGTGTGCTTGTGTGTGGAGAGTTCAGTGTTCTGTGGCACTCAGTGTTCAGTGTTCAAGGCTCTGATGGCCTGGGGGAAGAAGCTGAGCCGAAGCCTCTCTGTCCTAGTAGCTGGGGTTCGCAGGCGTCTGCCTGACCTCAGCAGCTGGAACAGGCTGTTGTTGGGGTGGTGAGGGTCTTTCATTATTCTGCAGGCTCTGGATTTGCACCTCTTGTTGTATAGAACCTGCAGGGGAGGTAGTGCAATACCCGTGGTACGCTCGGCTGAGCGCACCACTCTCTGTAGGGCCTTCTTGTCCTGTGCCGTGCTGTTTCCATACCAGGCAGTGATGTTTCCAGTCAAGATGCTCTCTACAGCTCCGGAGTAGAAGGACTGGAGTATCTTCCCAGATACTCTGAACTTCCTTAACTGTCTCAGGTGGTAGAGGCGTTGCTTCGCCTTTTTTACGACTGAGTCTATGTGTGTTGACCATGTCAGATCCTCTGAGATGTGGACCCCCAGGTACTTAAAGCTGCTCACCCTGTCCACGGTAGCCCCGTTTATCCTCAGTGGTGTGTGTGTCTCCTGCTGTCCTCTCCTATAATCCACAATCAGCTCCTTGGTTTTACCAATGTTCAGGAGCAGGCTGTTGTCCTGGCACCAGCGTTCCAGTACCTCAACCCGGTAGGCCTTCTCGTCGTTGTCCGAGATCAGCCCCACCACCACCGTGTCGTCTGCAAACTTCACTATGGAGTTGGAGCTGAACTTGGCCACACAATCGTGTGTGTAGAGTGAGTACAGCAGGGGGCTCAGAACACAGCCCTGGGGGGACCCGATGCTCAGGGTGATGGTGTTGGAGGTCTGACCCCCCACCCTGACCGCCTGGTGTCTTTCACTCAGAAAGTCCAGTACCCAGGCGCTCAGAGCGGAGCTCAGACCCAGCTCGATCAGCTTGTCCACCAGTCTGGTGGGGACTATGGTGTTGAACGCTGAGCTGTAGTCAATGAACAACAGTCTCACATAGCCCCCCTTCTGGCGGTCAAGGTGAGAGAGGGTGCTGTGCAGTACTTGGGAGACCGCGTCGTCAGTGGACCTGTTTGTCCTGTATGCAAATTGCATAGGGTTCCATATCACTGGGGAGGGAGGCACAAATGTGATCCTTGACCAGCCTCTCGAAACATTTCATGGCCACAGAGGTGAGTGCCACCGGTCTGTAGTCATTGAGACATGTTGGGGAGGGTTTCTTCGGTACAGGGATGATGGTAGACATCTTGAAGCAGGCAGGGACCACTGACTCCGCCAGGGATTGATTAAATATGGCGGTGAACACAGGGGCTAGCTGGTTGGCACAGGACTTAAGTATGCGTCCTGTTATACCATCTGGGCCAGCCGCTTTTCTGGTGTTCACCTGCATAAATGGTCTTCTCACACTGTGTTCCGACAACAAGAGAGCGTCCCCGCCCCCCCGCGGTTGCCCCCCCCCCCCGCACACAACAGCCGGTGCGCAACAGCCGGTGCGCCAGTGACGTCACTAGCCGTTGAGCTAGCGGCGCCACTGTCTACACCAAACCGAGCGTAGAATGAATAAAATGAAAACTTTATTAACAGATTGCAGAATGGGTACAGTACAGTACAGCTCAATACATACAATTGTTAAGGGGATGCAGACCAGAGAAAGACTTTCGTCTTGTTTACATCAGGGTCCCCCATTTTCAATTCATCGTAACATATATGACATACATGACATACAGATAGACAGTACTGCTCCATCTATACATTTATGACATACCAGATTTGCAATTACAGTACTGTTTGTGATACAAAAAGAGTCCAGAAAGAAAAGAGTATATACATTAGGCGTGGAAACTGTACATTGGATTGGGTAGGTGGGGGTGGGGGGGGACTGTACATTGGAGGTGGTTGGGTGGGTGGGGGGGGGGGGGGGGGGGTTGGTTAGGAGTGGGGGGGGGGTTGGGTAGGAGGGGTGGGTGGGGGACACTGTACAACTGTACAAACAACACTGTACATTGGATTATTGACAAGACCATACTTGGTAATTTACTGTACATTGGAGGGGGTTGTGTTCGGACATTTACAGGGGCCAGTTTCGGGTTGCAGTCTCCCTTAGGTGTTTTTTGAGAGTGTTTTTGAAAGTGGGTAGTGATTCACATTCCTTTACAGCTTTGGGTAGGGCGTTCCCCATTGATGTGGCATAATTGTGAAACGTGTTTAGTCCCTTGTTTGAGCCGAATCTGGGTTTAACATGATTTGTGGAGCTCCCTCTGGTGTTGTGATCGTGGTATTCACTGACCTTTGGGAAGTATTTTGTCATGTACATGGGTACCTTGGTCGTGTAGTGTATCTTGTAGACCAGGCCCATTGCAAGTTGCTGTACTCTGTCATCTACTCTAAGCCATCCTAGGTTGTCAAAGTGGGCAGGGGTGAGGTGGGTTCTAGGAGTAAGGTCAAGCAGTAGTCTGACCAGTTTGTTTTGAGATGTTTGTAATTTTGTTTTTAGCGCCTTTGAGGTGCTTTGGTACCATGAGGTGCAAGCATAGTCGTAGTACCCTTGAATGAGTGCTCCTGCTAGAGAAAGAGTTGAGTTTGTCCGGAAGAGAGGCGTCGTCGCTCCCCATTGAGGGGCCGCTGACTTTGTAGTCAGTTATTGTCCTCAGTCCCCGCCATAAGCCTCTTGTGTCGTTTTGTGCCATTTGTGTCTCCAGTTTATCAGCATATGTTTGTTTTGCAAGTTTTACAGCCTTGCGCAGAGTATAGACTGTAGCCTTGTACTCCTCCATGTTTCCTGTCTCTCTGCCCAGGTTGTAAGCAGTGGTGCGAGAGTTCAGAGCTGCTCTGATAGCACTGTCCACCCACGGTTTCTGGTTTGGGAAGACCTGCATCTTTTTCATGGGGACAATACTGTCAGCGAGTGTTGTTATGAAGCACACAACGCTATCCGCGAACTCGCTGACGTCACTGGCGCTTCCTTGAAACATATTCCAGTCCACATCCGCAAGCTCGTCCTGAAGCGTGGCATCTGATTGGTCGGTCAATTTTTTTGTCTCACGTGACACGACGGCGTCACGTGATCTTTGTTTGTAAGCGGGGAATAACAATATGGAGTCGTGGTCGGATGAGCTTGTAGCCCCCGTCAATGGTGGAGCCGCTACAGCCTTGTAGCCGGCTCTGAACGGGGTGTAACAGTGGTCGAGTGTGTTTCCTCCCCTTGTGGAGCAGGCGATGTGTTGAAAAAAGGACGGCATCACTTTTTTCAAATTGGCCTGATAGAAATCACCAGCTACGATCATCGCCGCGTCTGGATGTTTAATTTGATGTTTGTTGAGATGATCGTGTAGCTCCGCCAGCGCCCTGCCGGTGTTTGCTTGTGGAGGGATATATACAGCGGTCATGATGACCGCAGTAAATGCTCGGGGGAGGTGGAACGGACGGCACAGTGAAAGTTCTGCCTGATAGTGGTGCTAGAGGAAAGGTCATGGGGGTCATTAAAATCAATAGGTGTCTTCCTATAGGGGTAATGGATGTGCACAGCAAATTAGAAAACATTTGAACGAAAGGTATTTGAGATACACTCATTCAAAAATGTTATGTTTGGCCTGATGGTAGCACTAGATGAAAGGGCATGGGGTCACCAGAATCATCTAGGGGTCATGAATCTGCAACGCAAATTTGAAAAGATTTGAATGAAGGTTATTAGAGTTATAGCGTTCACAATAGAAAATAGAACGTTTGGACTGATGGTGGCGCTAAAGGAAAAGTCAAGGGGTCACCAACACCAATAGGGTTCATCCTCTAGAGGTCATACATGTGCACCGCAACTTTGAAAAGATTTTAATGGAAGCATGGCATTCACACAAAAACTGCATAATATCCCAGACACTGTAATTCGGGGATATAATCGTGTGCATCAATGGTATTTAGTTACCATTATGCAACAAATGGGATATAATCGTGTGCATCAATGGTATATTTACCATTATGCAACTATGGTATTTACCATTATGCAACAATGGAAGCCAGCATCTTGAAAATAATCTGCTTTTGATTTTGTTGAAATGTGGAACACTTCTTTAATTGTTCGCTGCATTCCTCTCGCGCTTGTATGACATGTTGCTTCTTTGGTAATCAGTTCAACATGAGATCACTCACAGCCACCAAGGCTCTTCTTCACACATGCTGCGCTTTACAATGTGGGAAGGCAAGAGTTGTTTACCATTAAATATCTTTAAATGTGTGTTTGCAATAAATGTTTTGCATTGAAATCCCTCATCAGACAGGGTTTGAAATGCTGTATTCACTATGGAAACATGGCCTTCCCACTCTTGTGTATGGGAATACATGTGGTTGGTCACAAGGGTTGTCATTACAAATCATTTGTTTTCTAACTTACAACACATGTCCTAATGGTGAATAGTAGGGCTGTCCGTCAGTCTGGCCATCCCTTTATCCATCTGTCCTCTTTCTTTCCTTCATTCGCTTATTCATTCAATTATTTACCCATCCATTCATTCATTCATTCATTCATTCATTCATTCATTCATTCATTCATTCATTCATTCATTCATTCATTCATTCATTCATTTAATAATAATAAACGTTATTTGTATAGCACTTTTCATACAATAATTGCAGCCCAAAGTGCTTCACAGCAGCGATGTAGACACAAAATAGACATAAAATGAGCATGATGTTGGATCAGGCTGT
Source organism: Notolepis coatsorum (assembly GCF_963971535.1). Lineage (NCBI taxonomy): Eukaryota > Metazoa > Chordata > Actinopteri > Aulopiformes > Paralepididae > Notolepis > Notolepis coatsorum. Next base: position 68,627,349 of record NC_140182.1, read on the forward strand.
GGATCAGATCATATTCCAATAGTGATGAAAATGAAGATCAAACTGAAAACCATCAAGAAAAATAAAATAACACAAAAGATGGGATGTGAAGAGTCTGAAAGGAGCAACCATGAAGAGATGATACAGAAACGAAGTGAACAAAACATTAGAAAATAGAGAGTTAGCAGATATTGAAGATCCACAAGAACTATGGACAAAACTGAAAGAAAAACTGGGAAGTGTTGCAGACATAATCTGTGGTAAACCAGAAAAAGTTGAGAAACGAGTGGATGATCATGAAAGACATTCTGGATGAGATGAAAAAGAGAGCAGACATGAAGAATGCGGACAGAAAAACTGAATACAACAGAGCAAAACGAAAAGTACAGAAGATGTGTAGAGATGCAAAAGAGAAGTATTACAAAGAAAAATGCAAAGAAATTGAATGTCTAGACAAGAAGCACAACCCTCTCATGTACAACAAGATCCAACAACTAAAGAGGAAGAGGAAAAAAACAACGCAAAGTGTCAGAGACAAGGAAAACTGCTCCTTGATGAGAAGGAAATAATCAATAGATGGACAGAGTATGTGGAAACACTATATGAAGACCAGAATAGAACATCAGACACAGGGATTCATCTAGAAGAGAAAAAGTCCAGATCACGAAAAAGGAAGTTGAACAGGCTGTGAAGTCACTGGCCACAGACTGATCGCCCAGCGAGGATGAGATCCCTGCTGAACTGATTAAGAACTCCGGTGACATTGAGCTCCTTGGAAGGACTATACAACTCCCGCTGCCTTAAAAAAGCAGTAAAAATACTGAAAGACCCACACCACCCGGGTAACAAACACCTCGTACGGCTGCGCTCGGGTGGGCATGGCGCTGAAATGCCTGCCCGAGCGCAGACAGACTAACAGACTGAAGTTTAGTTTTTATCCTAGGGCCATATGTGCACTAAACTCAGCTAAAATTTTAAACAACAGTCTCCCTTGCACCCCCCCCCCCCCCCCCCCCACGCACACGCACACACAACATTAAGGGATAAGGGATATGCAATTATCTTCTACACCCCCCTGTTTATGTTATTTATGCCTTACTCCTGTTTTTATATTTAATACTGTGTTTAGGACTGTGTTTTTATATTTTTACTAGCACCTAGGGCTGCATTTTAAATTTTGTTGTAACAACTGTAACAATGACAATAAAGATCTATTCTATTCTATTCTAGATGTCTCTAGATACCAAGAATATATGCAAATGGACCTTGTAGAAGTGGAGCAATATTCCATTTACTGAGGTATGTATTTTAGGCGGATTTTCAGAAAATAGGGCTCCGGGCTAAAGAGGTTAAGAGAGGAACTGGAATTGCAAAGAGCGCGTTCTGGAACCATAAAGAATTATTGAGACGAAACACAAGTTGGAAAACGAAGACCAGAATTTTGGTAACGTATGTTATGTCAGTCTTTTCATACGGAGCAGAGGCATGGATGTTGAATGAAGAGGCAAAGAGGATGATCTCTTTTGAAATGTGGACACTGAGGAAGATGCTGAAGATAACATGGAAGGATAAGATCAAGAATGAGGAGGTACTGAGAAGAGCCGGTATGCAAGGAGGACAGCTGCTGGAGAGGTTGAAAAAGAGAAAGATGGAGTTGTGCAGGCACATGCTGAGAGGATCCAGCGGGAGATGTTCAAGAAGGTGGTGATGGGGAATGTGGATGGAAAGAGAGGAAGTGGAAGACCAAGAAGAGGCTGGGTAGACAACGTCTGTGATTGGAGCTAGAGTTGTTCCGATACCGATACCAGTATCGGAAATGCCTCCGATACAGCCTAAAATGCTGGTATCGGTATCGGCAAGTACGCGTCAAGTCTAGCCTCTGATCCCATATGACGTCATTTATCTCCTGCGGAGAGTGAGGATTATAAAATGAACGTGTTTTTAATCGACCGTGAATTAAAGTGTCAATGCTGTTTGTCATTTTAACAGCAGATACACTTTATTAAATGCCATTGTCCCGACAGAGCAGTGTGACAGGGAGCTCGGATGTGTTTTGCTTGCTGGTGTTATTAGCATTAGCTGAAAAGCTAGCTAGCTGGAACAACATCCGCTTTAACGTTACATCAAATCAGATGATCGCCTGTCCTTTCTCGAGGACCTGACACTGGCCGTCTATCAACAATAATGCACCCACGGTGAATCGGATTCAAGCCAAGTAGATACTGACTAGCGTTAGCTGACTAACATTATCAAATGTCAATGTGAAAACCTTGCGGGGAAGACGAGCTAGGTCAGCTAGCTTAGCTTGATAACGGTACCTTGGCTAAAGTTGGGGCTATTCGCCGGTTTAGCATGGCGACGGGATAGACGTGTTTAGAGTGGCTCCCGCACAACTTGCAAACTATCTATTTATTTGACAAGCGACATGCTACAATGCACCATCTAAACTTTAAGACTAAAAGACGAATACTGCACTACGTTTCACAACATGACGGGAAGAACAAAGAGAATTGATAAAAGAGAAATATCGAAGGCAACTGCTGCTAGCCTCGAAGCTATTGAACTTGCTAGTAGAGCTAAAGACATGCCTGATTCCCCAGCCAAAGCGACGCCAGCCTTGCCCAACGACTTGGAGAACCTCCGTACTGCCATACTTACCGACACGACGGCAGTGGTCACCTCGCTGCTAAACGCAGCTCTCACACCGGTGAATAGGACCCTGGAGGCAATAAAATCCACGCTGGATATACACGTACAACGGATCACCTCTGTCGAATCGGGCTTGTCTGACTACAGCGACAGAGTCGTCGAGATGGAAGGCGCATATGCTCAACTCAAAACGGAGAACACTCGGCTGGCCGACAAGTTGGATGATCTTGAAAACCGCTCGCGCAGAGCCAACTTGAGAGTGATCGGCATCCCTGAAAAAATGGAAGGCTCGGATCCAATCCAATTCATGACCGAATTGTTCTCAGATATTTGTGGGGCTAATTTTTTCCCCACGCCGCTCATACTGTCTCGCGCCCACAGGCTGGGGAAAGAGAATAAAGCCGGAGGAAACAACCCCAGACCGAGAGCGTTCATTGTACTTTTCCACAACTACCAGGACAAGGAGCGTGTTTTTGGGAAGAGAAGAGAGGATCTGCGATACCGTGGCCACAAGATCTCACTCTACCCTGACTTCAGCGTCGAACTGTCCCGCAAGCGCACGGCTTACAACGACGTGAAAGCCCGACTGTACAAGAAAGACATTCGCTTTGGAATGCTGTACCCAGCTCGCCTCCGCGTGGACTTCGAAGACCAAACGTTGTACTTTGACTCTCCCGCAGCTGCTCAGACATTCTACAACGCTCATTGGCATGACTGAGGTAACTACACAACGATCAGGGTTTGTTTACACACCAGATTTAACGTAGGCTGGCTAACAGCTGGCTTGGACTGAATGACGTTAACACACCAGCCTACTGGTTGGTGCTTCCCCTACTCTTTTCTTTTCATTGCTCGACAAATCTCGAGCTGTTATTCAAGTTCAGTATCTTTCAGTTATTTCTATTTCTATAATGTAATTCTACAACAGCTGGCTTGGACTGAATGACGTTAACACACCAGCCTACTGGTTGGTTGGTGCTCCCCCTACTCTTTTTCTTTGCTCGACAAATCTCGAGTTGTTATTTTCAAGTTCAGTATCTTTCAGTTATTTCTATTTCTATAATGTAATTCTACAACAGCTGGCTTGGACTGAATGACGTTAACACACCAGCCTACTGGTTGGTTGGTGCTCCCCCTACTCTTTTTTCTTTGCTCAACAAATCTCAAGTTGTTATTTTCAAGTTCAGTATATTTCAGTTATTTCTATTTCTATAATGTAATTCTACAACAGCTGGCTTGGACTGAATGACGTTAACACACCAGCCTACTGGTTGGTGCTACCCCTACTATTTTCTTTGCTCGACAAATCTCGAGTTGTTATTTTCAAGTTCAGTATCTTTCAGTTATTTCTATTTCTATAATGTAATTCTACAACAGCTGGCTTGGACTGAATGACGTTAACACACCAGCCTACTGGTTGGTGCTCCCCCTATTATTTTCTTTGCCCAACAAATCACGAGTTGTTAATTTCAAGTTCAGTATCTTTCAGTTATTTCCATTTCTATAAATGTAATTCTACAACAGCTGGCTTGGACTGAATGACGTTAACACAACAGCCTACTGGTTGGTTGGTGCTCCCCCTACTATTTTCTTTGCTCGACAAATCTCGAGTTGTTATTCAAGTTCAGTATCTTTCAGTTATTTCTATAATGTGTCGCTTGTCACAGCGAAATTGCTCTGTGATATATACTTTTTTTTTTCTTTTTCTCTACACTCTTAAATTGGGAGCTCACACTCACGTTCTAGGTTAGGTTAGGTTCTAGGCTAGGGGCTAGGTTCTAGGTTAGGCTAGGTTCTAGCTTCTAGGTTAGGTTAGCTTCTAGGTTAGGTTTTAGCTTCTAGGTTAGGTTAGGTTTTTAGCTTCAAGGTTAGGTTCTAGGTTAGGTTAAGATCTGTAGATGCACCGGAAGTTTAGTAGCGATTACCTGCGGTTCTCTAGATGTGGGAAGAAGAGAAGGGAACCTAGGATGGGAATGGGGAGGGGAGTATTTTGGGGGTTACTTACACCGAATGCGGTCTGGGAAAGGTCTGTATTTTCTGTTGTTATTGTTGTTGTTGCAGATGTTGTGGTTACACATACATATGTTTATAGTTACTTATTTGTTATTTGTTTTTTTCTTTTTTATCACTTTATTACTTTGTGGAGTCTACAATACCCCTGTACAGGGGGCCTGTATATGGGACAATCAGATCACTCAAATCTTGAACTGAATCATGACTTCATCTAATAATAGGAGGGACAACTCTGTTAGACTGATCACGTGGAATGTCAAATCTATGAACGGGCCAGTCAAACGTTCAAGGGTTTTTACTCACCTAAGAAACTTGAAGGCAGATATCATGTTTTTGCAAGAAACTCACTTATTGAAAGCAGATCAAATTAGACTACACAAGCCTTGGATCAGCCAGGTATTTCACTCCAATTTTAATATTCGGGCAAGAGGTGTTGCGATACTGGTGAACAAAAAAGTTCAATTCACATCCTCTAACGTTATCTCTGACCCGGATGGCAGATATATAATAGTAACGGGCACTCTATTCCAAACCCCAGTGCTCTTAGTCAATATTTACGCTCCCAACTGGGATGATGTTGGTTTTATGAACAAGATCCTCTCCTCCCTCCCAAACTTAAACACACACCAACTTATTTTGGGGGGCGATTTGAACTGTGTTGTGGACCCGGTTTTGGATCGCTCTTCTCTAAGACCCTCAACACTCTCTAAAATGTCCAGGTCCTTATCAGCCTTTATGAAGGAAAATGGATGTGTGGACCCATGGAGATCTGCTAACCCACTATTAAAGGCATTCTCTTTTTTTTCACATGTACACCACTCCTATACCAGGATAGATTATTTTTTTATTGATAAAACCCTGTTAAACTCTGTCCGCTCAGTTGACTATTTAGCCATTGTAATTTCAGACCATGCGCCTATACAAATGGACATCTCCCTTACTCTGAATAAAAAAGATCGCCCTCCCTGGAGATTCGATACCTTGCTACTTTCCGACAAGGGGTTTTGCGACAAAATTTCAAAGTCAATTGATGACTTCTTACTCACCAATAGATCGGATTCAATATCTCACTCACTGCTGTGGGAGACTCTAAAAGTGGTTCTGCGTGGTGAAATTATTTCCCATGTAGCCCATGCGAACAAAACCCAGAGAAAGCGGCTGCAGGACCTTACAGATTCTATTCTCCAGCTTGATGGTGAGTACGCCGCAGACCCTTCACCTGAATTGTATAAAAAGAAGCTGGATTTACAGTCTGAATTCGATCTATTATCCACAAAGAAAGCTGAAGGTCTGCTGCTCCACTCCCGCGGCCTGTCGTATGAATATGGAGACAAGAACAGTCGGCTGCTTGCACATCAGCTCAAGCGCAGAGCAGCCTCCAGGCTGATCTCACAGATAAGGGATCGCTCTAATAACATAGTCTCGAAACCCCAAGACATTAACAAGGCCTTTGAAGTGTTTTACTCCACTCTCTACACATCCGAACCCCCTCCCGACAGAATATCTATGGATACTTTTTTAAATGACCTAGAATTCCCGTCTATAGACCCGGAGCTGGCTAAGGATTTAGACAGACCATTGAACATTGAGGAGATCAAGGAAGCTATCAATGCTATGCAGAGTGGCAAGGCACCGGGTCCAGATGGCTATGAGGCAGGTTTTTATAAAAAGTTTTGTGACAAACTCGCCCCGCTTCTGATGGAAATGTTTAACGAGTCCCTGAAAAATGGGACACTGCCACAGTGCCACATACACTCACCCAAGCAACCATTTCCCTCCTACTTAAAAAGGACAAAGACCCCACAGACTGTGGATCGTATCGCCCAATTTCGCTGATTAACAACGATGGAAAGGTCATTGCCAAGGTGATGGCTAGGCGTCTGGAGAACATCTTACCTCTGATTATTTCTGAGGACCAGACTGGCTTCATTAAGGGTCGCCACTCCTTTTCTAACATTCGCAGACTCTTGAATATTATACACACTTCAGGTCCTTCTCTCCCTCCTGAGGTAATTATATCTCTGGATGCGGAGAAGGCCTTTGACCGCGTGGAGTGGGAATACTTGTTCACGACTCTGCAGAAATTTGGGTTTGGGGACACATTTATCTCATGGGTCCGGCTACTCTACTCCGCCCCCTTGGCCTGTGTCACTACCAACTCTATAAACTCCCCTTATTTCCCACTTTCCAGAGGGACACGCCAGGGTTGTCCTTTGTCTCCGTTATTGTTTGCCGTCGCCGCTGAACCTCTATCCATTGCACTCAAGTCCTCGCCCCACTTCCGTGGTATCACCCGTCACGGAGTCGAACACAGGGTCTCCCTTTACGCTGACGACCTTCTGCTCTATATGACGGATCCTATTACCTCCATCCCTCACATAAAATCTATGTTAAGACAGTTTGGCTCTTTCTCAGGCTATAAGCTAAATTTTCATAAAAGTGAATGTTTCCCCATTAACAACTCAGCCTTACAAATTACACAATCTTCAATTCCCTTTCGTCTGTCACAGACAGGCTTTAAATATCTGGGCATAAAGATCACCCACACCTTAAACTCTATTTTTGAAGCTAACTTCCCCCCATTAATCACTAACATGAAAGCTGACTTTCAACGTTGGAGCAGCCTGCCCCTCTCACTCTCCGGTAAAGTACAATGTGTTAAAATGAATATCCTGCCCAAATTCCTGTATGTCTTTCAATGTCTCCCTCTATTTCTACCCAAATCCTTTTTTCTCACAATAGACCAAGCAATATCTGCCTTTATCTGGGGGGGAAAGATCCCTAGAATAGGCAAAGCCATCCTACAAGGACCTAGGAGGTCAGGTGGACTTGCGCTCCCTAATTTCATGCACTACTACTGGTCTGTCAACATCCATAAAATTATTCTTTGGTTGAAAACCCCAGAAACTGACTGGTGTAGCTTAGAAGCGCAATCGTGCCGTTCATCCTCCCTGGCAGCTCTGGTCTACTCTTCTTTCCCTCTCTCTCCTTCCCGGCACTCCTCAAACCCTGTTGTTCTGTCCACTCTAAAGATTTGGATACAGTTTCGTCGTCACTTCAAACTCTGTGCAGCATCAGTCTTGGGGCCTATTAGTAATAACCACCTGTTTGTTCCCTCCACTCTGGACTCGTCTTTTACACGCTGGAACAGACTTGGAATAAATAGTTTCAAGGATCTATATGACGGTGACACTTTCTCTAGTTTTAGCTCCTTGTGTCTCCAATTTGGTCTTCCACGCTCCGATTTATTTCGTTATCTTCAGATACGTCATTTTGTACGTTCACAATTTGACTCATTTCCTAGCCCCCCTCAACGATCAAATTGGGAGAGACTCTTGGGTCTATCACCAAACCGAAAAGGGCTTATATCTGAAATTTATCAAAATACTATGTGCTTGATCAAAGACAAAAGCGCTAAGACGAGATCCAGGTGGGAGGAGGAGCTGGGGGTGGAACTGACAGAGGGGTGGTGGGGGGGAGCACTGGATAGGGTGAATTCCTCCTCCACTTGTGCCAGACTCAGCCTAATACAACTAAAGGTGGTACACAGAGTACACTACAGCAAAGCAAGACTAGCTGAAATCTACCCAGACTCCAATCCCAATTGTGACCGCTGTAATAGCCCACAAGCTGATCTCTCTCATATGTTTTGGTCCTGCCCGGGTCTTAGACCATTATGGTCCTCGATATTTAATGTGCTCTCGATAGTACTAGATACCACAATACAGCCCTGTCCACTGTTGGCCATTTTCGGCGTACCAGCTGAACCTCTCCCTATTAAGCCAAACGATACTGACATGTTGGCTTTTGCCACACTCTTGGCCAGACGGAGAATACTCCTAGCCTGGAAACTGTCTACACCTCCCCCCTTCTCCGCCTGGCTAAAAGATATGGTATCGTTTCTAAAACTAGAGAAGATTAAGTATGCACTTAGAGGAGTTAACGAAAAATTCTTTAAAAAGTGGCAGCCGTTCATTTCCTACTTTAACAGCCTATCTGTTCTCCCTCCTGACTGAGTGTCTTCCTTCTTTGAGTGATCCTCCCATCTAACCAGGCCCAACAGTACTATGTAATACCACCAGATAACTATGTAGATACTCTATAATTGATTAATGTACCATATCTGACTCAGACTATTTTCCTTTTGTTTACTATTATTATAATTTTTTTATTATATTATTATTATTATTATTATTATTATTATTATTTTTGTTATTATTTTTATATTTTGTATTTAATTTAATTTAATTGTATCATTGTAAGTAGCAATTGTTATTACTGTCTGTAATCTAACCTTTTCTCTGGTTGTATGTTATGTACGTAACCCTACCTGTTGATCCATGGGGTGGGTTTGGGGGTGGGTTTGGGGGTGGGATGGGTGGGGTAGATTATACAAAAAAAGGGAAAAAAAGGGTGAATGAATAATTCTGACTTTGTAATTGTACAAACTTGCCTCACCAATAAAAACTTTTGCTTTAAAAAAAAGTTGGGGCTATTCATAATCCAGCAATACTTGCGGCAGACCTGCAAGCAAAGTACAGCAAGTTCCAAGTGCCAAAGGATAAGAGTCTGAGGCGGAGTCTCAAAAGAGAATGTTGAATATTTATTGTGCAAAATCACAACATACACCGTCTTGTTACTAGCTAACTGAACCGGTGCCTTCAGGATAGCAACAACGTATAACGTCCAACGTGCAACGTCCCAACAACTTCTTCTTCTTCTTCTTCTATGGGGGTTAATGGCGGGTCACAACCACAGAAAGGCACATACCGCCACCTACTGTACAACCCGGATGTCCCAACAACAGTTCCGTGGGTGAATTATGTTATATCACCACAAGCTAGTCATAGTATTCCCATGATGTTTTTTGCCATAGAACATGGCAAATACGCTAACTCATTGAGCACAGTTGTCAATTAATGATACGAATCTATACAATCGCCTGTTGTTGAATAAATACCATTACTTTCTAGTTATTACTAAAAAACAGTATATGTAAACAGTATCTGAATTTTTATTTTGTTCAGTTTTATAATTTATATAATATATACATTTTTTATGCACTGGTATCGGATCAGTACTCTGTATCGGCCGATACCCAAAAATCAGGTAACGGTATCGTATCGGGAAGGAAAAAATGGTATCGGAACATCTCTAATTGGAGCGGAGTGAGAGGCGGAGTCACAGAGTTGGAGAGAAGAATTGGGGAAAGAATGGGTTTGTTAGGATTTGGGGGGGAACAGAACCCAATATGCAGAACGATGGAGGAGCCCCAGAACCACAGAATGACAGGATAACGGAGACGGTGGTGCAGAATGTCAAGAGAACGGAGACGGTGGTTGCTCTTCACAGAAATGTGGTGTTCTATTTATTTTAGAACCAAGAGAGCAAGGTTAAACTACAAGTAACAAAAATAACATAAACGGCACAGCCGAGCTGGCACTGGTGAAACAGCGAACTTGAGAATACGGAAAATAAACAGGAACAACAAAACACTAACACTTACTTAGAATGAAAACAACGTGCAACACGACGTAGACAGGAACGGGGGGAAACTGGAGGTATGTCGACACACAGAGGAGAAGACCGAACACACATATATACACCGACTAATTACAATTGACAACACCTGGCACGGCCAGTCCAAAAACACAGAAACAATTAAACACCAACTAGACACAAAAGCAATACCAAGGCAAAATCACAAACAACAACCAGACAGAGGGATGACAATTAAACAAGGAAAGGAAAAGCCCAGGACAACATACATGAAGAAATTAACTCAACTATCTTAAAAAACACAAAATGGTGGCCTGCATCATCTGGCCCATCTGATGGTGACCACTAGAGGGAGGTAGGAGATCACTGTGTCAGGATCCTAGGCCCGGTCCTGGCTGGACTGGGCAGGATGGTAACACTGGGCAGTACCCTCCACCTAACTTTGGGCAATGCCCTCGATCTGACATTGGCCCTCGGCCTGACATTGGCGCCCTACCACCCTCTAGTGGTGACAAACAATCGGTGCGCTCCAGTACACTGGACATCCTGACTACTGTGTTAACTATAATTAATAGTTTGATTAATGTGATGTCATGGTGTGTACTGTCATTGTCTTTCCCTTCCCTGGTGTGATGTCATACACGGTTTTGGGTTGTTAGGAGTTGCTTTTGTGTTTAGTTGTGTTTAGTTGTGCTTTGCTTATTGTCTAGGTGTTGTTTGTGATTCTGTGTTGGCCAGGTGTTCTTAATTGGTAATTAGTCGGGGTATTTAGGTGTCTGTCTGTCTCCCTTTCGTTGTGGCGACATTCCTCCAGTTACCCCCTGTTCCTCCACGTCGTGTCGCACCGTTCTCCCTCTAGTAAGTCTTAGTGTTTGTTGTTTTGTATTGTGAAGTTTGTTATTTAGTTTCTGTATTTTTCCTTGTATTGCACTGGATTCTACAGTAAACATCATTCTCCAAGCTTCACTCCTCGCCTCTGCCTCCTCCATTCCTTCCCTTTCTGTATTATTGCATTCTACCTAACCCCATCGTGACAGAATGTCGCCACCAACATTAACGAATGCAGCAGGAAGGGCGAGCGATACCATCACCGTTGTCCTGGCCCTGATGGCCGGTGACATGAAGAGTTACTCACTGGCCAAATGGGGGTTCCTACTCTGGAAGATCGACCAGGTCGCCACTGAGAATCCGACACTGCAGACGGCGATGTGGGAGATGGCTGAACATGTTGCTGTCCTCATGGAGAAGCATAAGCCGAAGGCTGGGGTAGCTAGTCTGCCGACTGTTCTCAGGCTTACGGTCAGCCTAGATCCTCCCACAGCCGCTGAGATTGCTCGGATGTCCATCGCCGGTCGGACGTCCACAGCTAACCTAGCTCCGCCGGTTAGCTTCGTGCCAATAGCTAACCGGTCGTCTCCAGTTAGCACAGCTCCGCCTGTTAGCTCCGCCACTATAGATGGCCAGACGTCCCCAGTTGGTACAGCTCTACCCGTTAGCTCCGCTCATACAGCTAACCAGACGTCCACAGCTAACATAGCTCCGCCGGTTAGCTTAGTGTCAAGAGCTAACCAGCCACTCCCAGCTAACCTAGCTCCGCCGGTTAGCTTCGTGCCAATAGCTAACCGGTCGTCTCCAGTTAGCACAGCTCCGCCTGTTAGCTCCGCCACTATAGATGGCCAGACGTCCCCAGTTGGTACAGCTCTACCCGTTAGCTCCGCTCATACAGCTAACCAGACGTCCACAGCTAACATAGCTCCGCCGGTTAGCTTAGTGTCAAGAGCTAACCAGCCACTCCCAGCTAACCTAGCTCCGCCCGTTAGCTTCGTTTCAATAGCTAACCGGCCGTTTCAAGCTAGCACAGTCTCCACTGCCAGACTAGGCTCCAGGTTCAGGGTGAGCCTAGTATCTGAGACAGACCAGATGTCTCCAGCTAGCACAGTCTCCACTGCCAGACTAGGCTCCAGGTTCAGGGTGAGCCTAGTACCGGAGACGGACCAGATGTCCCAAGCTAGCCAGGCATCCCCAGCTAACATAGCTCCGCCGGTTAGCTTTGTGTCAATAGCTAACCAGCCACTCCCAGCTAACCTAGATCCGCCCGTTAGCTTCGTGTCAATAGCTAACCAGCCACTCCCAGCTAACCTAGCTCCGCCCGTTAGCTTCGTGTCAATAGCTAACCAGCCACTCCCAGCTAACCTAGCTCCGCCCGTTAGCTTCGTGTCAATAGCTAACCAGCCACTCCCAGCTAACCTAGCTCCGCCCGTTAGCTTCGTGTCAATAGCTAACCAGCCACTCCCAGCTAACCTAGCTCCGCCTGTTAGCCCCGCTACAGTAGCTAACCAGACGCCCACTGCCAACCTAGGCTCCAGGTTCAGGGTGAGCCTGGTAGCTGAGACGGACCAGATGTCCCAAGCTAGTCAGGTCTCTGCAGCTAGCAGGTCTAGGAGGGCTATTAGGACAGGAGCTGCTAGGCTCTCCCCGACTGTTAGCTTAGCCTCAGCAGCTAGCCAGGCATTCTCAGCTAGCACAGTTCCCACAGTGAGTCCAGGGCCCACAGTTAGCCTAGCCCCCGAGGCTAGTATGGCTAGTAAGGCCTCCACAGCTGGTCCAGCTTCCACGCCCAGTCCAGCCTCTGCTCTGGGTCCTGGCTCCTCATCCCCGGATCCTACACCACGCCTCGCCGCCGAGACCGATCCGGTCTCCACGCCCTGCCCGGCCTCTCCACCTGGTCCGGCTGCCGTGCCGGCTCCCGTCTCCTCGATGGATCCTGGCTCCTCATCTCTGGATCCTACACCACGCCTCGCCGCCGAGACCGATCCGGTCTCCACGCCATGCCCGGCCCCTACACCTGGTCCGGCTGCCGTGCCGGCTCCCGGCTCTTCGACGGATCCTGGCTCCCCGTCTGGTCCAGCTCTGCGCCGTGATCAGCGTCCTGGTCCTCGCCGGGGTCCTCGCCGGGGTCTTCGCCGTGGTCTTCGCCGTGGTCTGCGTGGGATCCTGCTCCAGGGGTCGTCGCCGCCGCACCTCCGGTCCGGCTCTCCTGAACCGGCCCCGAGTCCGGCGGCTGGAGGGTCTCTCGCCCGGGATCCTGCTCCAGGGTCCAGCTCCCCTTCCCGGGCTTCTACACCTGTACCCACCCCCCCTCGTCGGGCCTCGGTGCCCGTCCCCACTCCCCCTCGCCGGGCCTCGGTTCTCAGGTTCTGCCCCCCTCCCCGGGTCTCGGTGCCCATCCCCACCCCCCCTCGTCGGACCTCTGTTCCCAGGTCCAGTCCTCCTCCCCGGGCCTCTGCTCCCGTCCCCACCCCCCCTCTCCGGGCATCTGCGCCCGTTTTCTACCCCCCTGGCTGCTATGCCCCTCCTGGGGTTTTCGCTCGGCCTCCTGGTCCCTCGTCTTCGGGTCCTCTCCCTGGGTCCTCTCCGGGGTTCCGGCTTCCTCCCTCACCTGCTTATGGACGTTGTTTTCGGGTGTCTGGAAGCCACCCGTTGAGGGGGGGGGTACTGTCAGGATCCTAGGCCCGGTCCTGGCTGGACTGGGCAGGATGGTAACACTGGGCAGTACCCTCCACCTAACTTTGGGCAATGCCCTCGATCTGACATTGGCCCTCGGCCTGACATTGGCGCCCTACCACCCTCTAGTGGTGACAAACAATCGGTGCGCTCCAGTACACTGGACATCCTGACTACTGTGTTAACTATAATTAATAGTTTGATTAATGTGATGTCATGGTGTGTACTGTCATTGTCTTTCCCTTCCCTGGTGTGATGTCATACACGGTTTTGGGTTGTTAGGAGTTGCTTTTGTGTTTAGTTGTGTTTAGTTGTGCTTTGCTTATTGTCTAGGTGTTGTTTGTGATTCTGTGTTGGCCAGGTGTTCTTAATTGGTAATTAGTCGGGGTATTTAGGTGTCTGTCTGTCTCCCTTTTGTTGTGGCGACATTCCTCCAGTTACCCCCTGTTCCTCCACGTCGTGTCGCACCGTTCTCCCTCTAGTAAGTCTTAGTGTTTGTTGTTTTGTATTGTGAAGTTTGTTATTTAGTTTCTGTATTTTTCCTTGTATTGCACTGGATTCTACAGTAAACATCATTCTCCAAGCTTCACTCCTCGCCTCTGCCTCCTCCATTCCTTCCCTTTCTGTATTATTGCATTCTACCTAACCCCATCGTGACACACTGTTCCTATTGTGGCCACTGTTGTCCTCCCTGGAACCGTTACAGGGTTGGAGAGTGATAGGCAACTTTCGGAATGAAGAAGCCACCTGATGATGATGATGATGATGATGATGATGATGATGATGATGATGATGATGATGATGATGATGATGATGATGATGATGATGATGTTGGCACAATTATAGACGGGCATAAAATGAGCAGAACATTTATATTAAAACCTCCAGGAAAGATTTTAATATATTTTTGTAATTTTGTATAAAATAGTTTTTTTAAAGAAGATTGTAATAGATTTCTGTCATTAAAAACGATAAAAAAAAGATTGTAATGACATCGCGAGCATCTACACGTGAGCTTTCTGCCTTTCACTGATTGTTTATTCATTCATTCATTCCTTTTCGTGACCTGTGGTGCTCTATGCAAATTAATCTGTATTATGTATAAACCGAGGGATTACAAATCTGAGGCTTCTGAAGAGAAATCAACCTCCTAATGGAGAAGCTAATTCTGGCAGTTTCCAACAAACCTTTTTTGTACGACCAGGTTAGGTTTTACCATGACTGAGATATGGTTTACCATGACTCACGCCTGGAGGGCTGTGAGTAGTAATGTATGTAATTTATGTAACTTTAGCTGAGGTAGCAACAGTTTAATAATGTTTAGTTTAGTTTATTAGGATCCCCAATAGCTACAGCATTGCAGCAGCTATTGCTCCTGGGGGCTTGAAGCCTTTTTACAACGCATCCGCGTTTCCGGGTTCCCGTTTTGCGCTCTGATTGGCCAGGTCATGTGACATGAGCGCCAATCGTGGGACGGCAACTGGTTAAGCTTAGGCACTCTTCGAAGTTGGTTAAGGTTAGAGTTTGTCTTAGAGCGTGACGGCAAGTTATTTCGCTGGTTAAGCTTAGGCACTCTTTCGAAGTTGGTTGAGGTTAGAGTTTGTCTTAGAGCATGGCGATAGAAGTTTGCAGGCTGTTCGACACGGAAATGGGCAAACACGCTATTGGGCGCACATGTCACATGACCTGGCCAATCAGAGCGCCGGAAACGCGGATGCGTTGTAAAAAGGCTACACACTTCCTGGGGTCCACAAAAAACTTTGTGACTGTGTGACATACTAACATCATATAACATTACAAGTAAACATGACAAATGACTAGCACACACACAGACATAATACTTACATCATAACATATTATGTTACGAGTAATCAGGACAAAGGACTAGACTAGAGACTTGGACTAGTACACACACAAGACATGCTTGAATATCCAATAATCAACTATGTGAAATATAGCTAAGAATACTTAACTGTACACAACTATGGCCACACATTTCTTCACATGCGCCTAATTTAACAGCTAACTAACAGTAATCAGTGGTATCGCTCGTTGCACCCTGTGTGCCCTGTTCACTTTGGATTCTCTATGTGAGGCGACAGTGGCTCAGGAGGTAAAACGGTCGTCTGGTGATCAGAATGGTTCCCAGTTCGATTCCCGCTCCTCCCGGGCAGTGTGTCGAAGTGTCCTTGAGCAAGACACTGAACCCCTAATTGGTCCCGATGAGTAGGTTGGAACCTTGCATGGTTGCCTCTGCCGTCGGTGGGTGAATGTGAGGAACAAAATTGTAAAGCACTTTGGATAAAAACGCTATATATAAATGCACCATATACCATTCATGTACACCACCATGCCGTGCGTTTGAGCGCAAGAGAAAGGAGTCCAATCTGAACTCAGGTCAGTTTTAGGACACTGGGTCTCATTCCCGAACGGATTTACAACAAAACATTTTATCTCAGGCCAATTTAAGACATATTAGCGCTAGTAGCGCGATTCCCCAAATTTTCCTGAGATCGGATTTGGCCATGGCTGAGGAGCACACTTATGATTGATTGACTGATTGATTGAAAATTGTATTAACTTGACAGACTGTGTTCTCATAGTGATTCCTTCATGTCAACGCTACAGGCCTCCTTGGAATTAATTACTTAATCATAATTAAAATGAATATGACAATATTTGTACGATAAGAAATTACGCATTTGATGTCGGAAAAATAAATAATATGGATTCATCTGATCACAGGGCAGCTGGATTAACCATATCTGAACCAGCAATTTTGGACAAATGTATAATTACTTTAATTACTCAGATATTCAAACACAATTATGCAATTATTGTGAAATGATTGAAAATAATAATTATTTAATGCCTTCTGTGGAATTTGTATTTATTATGTGTTACATATCTGTTTTAATAATTATACATTTGAAAGAATGCAGGTCAACATGCAATATATCCCATTGATTGGTAGACAATGGGACAGACCTTTGTTTGATATAGCTATAAACCTGCATTCCTTCGAATATACCATTAATCAATTAAACTGATATTGAAATACAATATCTATAGCCTATACACCAACACTGAAATGACAGTGGATAAATAAATAAATAAGAACTAAAGCTAATCGCATGGAAATAGACTGCATTAATATTCCATAAGTCTTGTGTGTGCCAGTATAGCCTATGTGTCTAGGGAATGAACAGTATATAGGCTTATATTATTCTAATTACTTGTTTCATTAGGATTTAGTAGATACTATATATGCTCTGCCCTACCTACATACAGTAAGTACAGTACACATATTAAGGCCGCCAGAGTCGGGCGTACCAGCGGACTGCATGGTGGACTGTACTACGGTCTACGGGGCGGGCAGTGCAGTATATTTGCTGCTCTCCTAATAAAACAAGTCATGATTAGAATAATATAAGCCTATACTGCGTTCATTCATTACGCGCATAGGCTATACAGTACTGCGCATGTGTGTGTGTGTGCGTGCGCTGTACTATATGATGACAATACATTCATCTAATCTCATTTTGATCGGTTGCAAAGCGCTTCCGCATATCGGCAACCATTTTCACACTGCTGCATCGTCAGTTGCATTCTAATGAGCTGGGCCCCGTTCCCCGTACCTGGATAACTGAGTTAGCCGGATAACTTTCGGTGAAGTCTGACTTAAGCCGGACTTTCCGGTTCCCCGTACCTGGATTGTCCAAATCACCATGACAACAGATCCAAAAGTTTGAGCCTGGTCGAAAGCAGGGTTTAAGTTCAAGTTAGCCGGATGAACCATCGCCACGCCCCCGCAAAGAAGTGACAGCCCGTTTCCTGAAATTATTCCCACAGTCTACGATCTGCATTATACCATTCTGAATTACGTTTTTGTGCTCCATTCTTCCAGAGGGGGCTTTTGAAATGTAAAATAGACCCAAAATGCTGATACTAAATTCACTTTGTCCTAAATAATGCACGTTATATATACCGTGGCGCTCGCTCGGTGCGATGTACACATTATGTGGTTATTTTAATTGTAACTGGGATTAAGATGTCTGATGAGATGCGCTGTTTGACGGATTTGAGAAATTGAATGAGCCGTTGACGTCACATTAATGAATGAGGATAAAGAGATAAAACTTCATTCAAAAAAAAAGAATATTCTAAACACGGGTCTCTCAAGTTTCTTCAAGTTTCAAGTTTCAAGTTTCTTTAATAGTTGTCATACAGAAGTACAGAATACTTTTGTACAAAATGCTTCTTACTGTTGCGCTCCAGAGACTGTGCAAGACAAGATAAGTATGAAATAAAAACATAGTAAAATTAGAAGTAAAAAAAAAAGAGGTCACAGTGTTCAGTTTAGACATATGTACAATGTTCGATGCAGAATAGACGTAGTTACCATACAATATACAATACTGTGCAGTGTACTAATATACAATACTATATAGTGCAAGGCAGAAATGGAGAAATGGGACGAGGTGCAATTTAGGTACAATTCACAGTAGGTGTACGAGTTGTAGTGCAAATCCTTTATCAATAAATATAAAGTGTAAGTGTGTTTGTGTGATCTAAAGTGTGGAGAGTGGGTGCTGCAGTGTGTTGTTTGTTTGAGTGAGTGTGTGCGTGTGGGTGTGTGTGCTGTGTGCATTTGATGGTTGTTGCATAGTGATTATTGTTCGTTTAGCGATTATTGTTCGTTCATTAATGTATAAACAATGAATTTATCCCATCTGGCACAGTGGCGCAGCGGTAGTGCTCAATCCTGGCAACCCAGCGACCGGTGTTCGAAACCCGGTGTTTCCAATATAATTTTTTGGAATATAATATTAATGATTATACGCCAAAGTAGCCTGGTTTTAAGTTAAAATATTATAAATCTACATGCATTGAGGATGTCATTCTTTATATAGCTCTCAACGTGCACCAAATTGAATTATTCCTACATCGCAAAAAGAAGGGGAAGACTAGGTTTCGAACCCCGGTCGTCTGCGTGAAAGTCAAAAGTAGAACCCGTTACACCACAGTGGAGATAAGTAAAAGATCGACCATACATCAATCAATGGGAAGAGAGCCGTATCGTTATCCTGTATAACAGTTTAACTAATTATTTTCGCTAGCAAGATCTCATTTGATTATTCAATCCAGCAGGCAAGTTTAAAGAAATATAATCTGATTGATTGAGGTAATGAGGGACTTAAAATTAGCCTATAGATAACGCATTTAACTTGTCGGCGAGGCGATTGAGCCGTACTGCAATATGTTAATAAAGTTTTAAATCAATTAATCAATCAATGCCGCTAGAGAATCAGGATCTCTGCTATCGATACGTGCTGGCTTTTCAACTGGAGCGGCCGCGCGCACTTATCCTGGGTCTCAAGTCTGGCTTGAGTTAACGAGACTGAATCCACCTTCGAGGAACAGGAAAATCCCGGCTTCAAACATCGGGTTAACTGAATCTGGATAATGACATCTTGATCGACTTAGTTGAACCAGGTACGGGGAATAGGGCCCTGGACAGGTGTGTCTAACTATTGACTTTTTGCAATTTCATCTGCACACTTCCCTATTGGCTGCCTTATAAGGAGCTTCAGACGGGGAAGCGCGTTCATGTTTCAGAGCGGTGAAATTCCTCATCGCGGTATCTCAGCTGAGACAGTTTGAGTATATTAAGACATCTTCCCCACATGTTGGGGACTCAGAGTGAACTTGTCGTAGATTCTGTCTCAGTCGGATAAGTCTTCCAAGAGAACTCTTTGGAAAATATTCGGGAATGAGACCCAATGTTTACAAACAAATGAAAACAAATGAAAACAAACGTAACCAAGTAAATATAAAACTATTCAAATGCTGTCAATTCCTTTCATCAAAAGCGGAGATGAAACATATATTTTTTTAATAATCTTCAATCCATTAAACTACTAGGTAAACAGCAGCAGCAAGGCTGACAGAGGGCCCCACACCACAGCCTGGCGCTTCAACTGAGACACACGTCAGGGAAGCAAACAGCTGAACACAGAGGCTTCCTCTTCACTCCGTTACGACACGGGTCTCTCCGTCAGGGCAACCCGTTAACACGTTGCCTTCCTGAACGTCACGTCAGTCCAGACGTACGATGCGGCTTAGCGACCCAACTTTACAAATCCAAACCTACGGTAATAGTGGCTTTTCCCTTTCAGGAAGGAAAAAAGTTCTACAGTTGGTGTTTTGGCGGTTTGGAAGTTTGTTATTTTAACGGCACATTATACTGAATAAGTGCAAGTAAGTCACCCGTGAGGGTTTGGCAGGAACCCTTGCACTATAAGAGTGTGCTCAGAGCATTAAAATAATAGGCTAACTGTTCATTATTTTCAACTCTCAAAGTGTAATTACAGTCTCCCAACGTGCCTTTGAAAGCGGACAAAAGAAAACACATTACAGTTTTCCATAATTTACGTGAGCTGTTGTAATGTGGTACCGTGGTATATCTCCGCTAACTACTGTGACCTATAGATCAGAATCGTAAAAAAAAAAGAGAATCAAAATGTGGCCCAAACCAAAATAGTAGAGGAGCAGAAGGAGGGGGAGGAATTAAATCACCAAAAACCACAGTGTGATTTACGTAACTGGGAGAACAGTCAATATCACCTCAAGAAAGACTTCAGCGTTTTAAAAGGCGTAGGGGGGAGAGAGAGAGAGAGAGAGAGGAAGAAAAAAAGAAAGGTCATCTGGTTTCCATTAAGAAGATAAAATGGCTCACTTGGAGTCTTCCAGCCGCCTCTTAGTGACTGGAAGGCATCCACGCCGCTCCCTCCATCATCATCCAGTTGACACAACATTAAAGGCCTCAAACAGCCACACTGGGTTCCTTAATCAAAAACTAATTGTCACAGATATTGGGGAGAGGAGAGGGGGGAGAGAACGGTGCTAACACTCTGACCGCTCAGCTGGTATCAGCGGTCCAGGGTCTGGAGATACCATTAAACACAACAAAGGCGCGATAGCGGAGACAGGGCACCGATGCCGAGTGTGAAATACAACATCTGGCTGAAAAGGGCCCAGATACCCTGATGTAATAAAGCATGTGTTCGCGGTGAGCCCTGCCAAGCCTGGTTATTTGGAAACAAAACAAAAGGATGTGGACGCCTGTTTTGAAATTGGAGTTTTTTAAGCGCCCGATAGCCGCCGGTTAAATCGAGGGCGATACCTACATTTTTAGATCTTGTAAAATAAATTTGATATAGTGGGTGTTGAGTTGATTTTAGCACCGGGCTATTAGTTTAGTGCATTTTAGATGAGGAGTTATTCATTATATTGAAGTATGTGAACTGGTGTGTGTGTGTGTACGTGCGCGTCGCCACGTGAGCTCGTCAACTAAGCGGCACGTTATTCAATTCCGCAAATTAATTCGTTTTAATTTGATTAGTTGTTGTCATTAGCAATAACTTGTGCGCGTGACAGACACGAATCAAAGGAGTTCCCCCTCTTTCATATTAACCTCTCCAGACACCCGCCCACTTAGCATATTGAAACGTGCCGCCGAATTCGTGAAAAAGGTGAACGCGGGGCTGTCTTGTCACAATGATCCATGGCGTAATTCCCCTTGGATGATGGCGTTAGGAATTAGGACTACAAACACACTTGTCTTCCCCTCCCGACAAGGGCTATTCTTTTGCACTTAGTGGTGCAACCTTTTTGATAAATCTACCCTTGAACGGAGCCTAAACATCTTAATCTCTGCCACCGAGGTCGCCGGTGTTGTGGCGGGATAGGCTGTGGCGGTCGGGAGGCCGGTTCTCGAGAAGCTCGTGGAGTTGAAGGTAAGAGGCGATATACACCTGTTACATGCGTGTAGACCACATGTTGTTTTTGCGGAGAAAATCATACTCCCTAACCTCTCCCTGACACACGTGTGCTCACCCGTGAATGAACGCACATACACACACACCCCACGTAGACAGGGCTTTGCGCTCTTTCGCTCCGGCCACGCATGGTGACAGATATGAGGGGCGGTGCGGATATACAAGGTCTATTCCGCGTGTGGACGTTTTGGCGTTGCGCAAAGTACGTTTTCTGTCGCCGTAAACGTATTCCTGCGCAATGTAATTGTGTTGGAAAATGCATGCAGCTTCCGCCTGGCATAACCACCCCTGCTGCACCTCCCCTGCGGATAACAAATGGGCCTTTTCTCCGGGAATTGAGGCTAAACGATGGTTTCACTTAGAGAGCAAAGTGACTGTCCATCTTCATAACAGAGCTCTCCATCAAAGAGCAATGAATCCCATCCCATCCCACTGGCTCTGATTAAGCAGGAGGCAAGGGATATCCCCCTTTGTCGAAGGGCCCTGTGAAAGCCCGGGCCCCCGTGTCAGCCCTCGCACCTGCAACTATCAGCTTCTCCTTCTCTTGTAATAAAAAAAAAGGAAAGACCCTCACATCTGGTCAGGGGGAGCAGCCATGCAGCAGTTCCAGCGGGGGCTAGTCAGGCCCCGGGTCTGTTTGAAAATGACACACCTCCGCTTGATTCAAATTACCTAAGGCATTTCTTATTGGAGGGGTCACGTGGAAAACCCCACAGGTCACAAAGTTCACTGGCTGGGGGACTTTCGCCTTTCGTTGTGCTTTGAAACCCGTCCCTTCCCCCCACCCTCCCCTGTGGGCTTCATCCCCTTGACTGTCGTGCAATAATGGCGTGTTAAAACACGGCTCCCTCTCTCTCCTCGTGGGGTTTTGATTATGACTCTGTTGCTTTATGGAGATAACTTCATTAGAAATGGGATTTATTTGTCACGCCGTCAGCAAAAGCGGAGGCACGTGAATATGGAGATACTGAAGATGTGGGAAGATATTCTGTGTTCTTCTGGTCTGTTAAAGGTGCTGTAAGTGACATTGTGTTGTTAGAATGAGTACATGTTGGAATAATAGCTCTACATTCTGACAGCCATCACTGATGTGTGTTGGTCAGTAACATGGATCTTCTAGTCCCTCCACACTGCAGTAAACACAAAATAAATTAGCTGGTATCCCCGTTCACACTGTATCCAATTAGGAGAGAAAACTTGGTAAAGAAATGAAAAAAAAAAAGAAAGAAAAAAAGTTTTAAGTAAATATGTGCTTGAAACAAGTTAAAATATCTACCAGTGCAATAAGCTAATTTGGCTTGGTAGGATTTCTTGAAATAAGTAAAAAGGTTCTCTATATAGGGTTCTCTCTCCCGAAGGGAATGGGATACCAGAGAATGTCTGTTTTGTTTACTGCACAGCGGTGGGACTGGGAGACCCACGTTACTGACCAAACACTCTATATCAGGAATGTAGGAATGTAGAGCTATTTAACACGTTATCCTAACAAAAAATATCACTTACAGACTTAAATAAAGTCTGCATGCTTATTATCTGAATCTACCTTGAATGCAGTTCTGCTCACACGGAGAAACCTGTGAAGTAGAAGTAGAAGAAGTGACTTCAGGCGACGCTGATGGCGATAGAGAAGCTGGAATCTGGTTAGTCCTGTCATCGCCTCGTCTCACGTTACCGCCTATCTCAAAGAGGGTACGGTGTTACTCCACTTGTGCTTCAAGTGGGACACGCTGAAGGCACACGTGGCGAGGAGCGGCCATGTTTGTGATTCATGTAGTCAATAAAGAGCAGGACAAACACACTCCAAAAAAAAGTCACCATGCATGTTCACAAGTGATTACCGCCAGGGAGGATTATGTAATCGCTCCTGTCTGTAAGTACAATACAATAATACACTTTATTTGTATAGCACCTTTCATACAAGAATTACAGCTCAAAGTGCTTCACAGCAGTAAGAAAGACATAGGCATAAGATCAGCACAATATTGACAGATCAAGAGCAATGCATAAAGTGCAGACAAAATGAGCATAAAATAGACAGCAGTAAAATAGACAAAGTCAAGATAAGGCATAGAACATTAAATCACATAATATTTCATGTTAGGATCTAACAATGTACTTACAATGTACACATACAATGTACAATAATGCTGTATATACCGTATACATATATATTTATTCTTATTGTATATATTCACATCTGTCTGTACATACTTACATATAATAATTTTTACATATCTGTAGATACTATATCTATAACTGTACATATCCCTTACTCTTACTAGTTATGCTGCTGGCCAGTATGACTACTAACATACTGTCTTTATACCTGTATCACTGTATATTATGTTGAGGTTCCAAATTCATAGACAGATTCGTCAACTTCTGATATGATTTTTTTATGTGAGCATATTTCCTGGTTGATGAGAAGATGACGATGCCAATTCTCTCTGACCAATCAGTGGTCTGCAGTGTTTTCACCTCATCTTTTGGTACCGCCTCAGCTCTCTTGGCACATCGATGGATGTGATACCAAAAAAGGTACCAGGTACTGGGGGCGACAGTGAGCTCGGGAGGTAGAGCAGTCGTCTGGTAATCCTTGCATGGTTGCCTCTGCCGTCTGTGTGTGAATGTGTGAGTGAATGGGTAAAATGTGAGGAACAAATTGTAAAGCTATATAAAGCTATATAAATGCACAATTTACTATCCACAACACTTGCCTGATGGAAAACCAAAAAAGGAGTCGAGTCCAGTTGAGATGGTACCAAAAGGTAATGACCAGATTACAATGGCATTTGCTGTGCACATTCATGACTCCAAGAGGGGAAAACCTTCGGTCACCCCATGACCTTTCCTTTACCGTCACCATCAGGCCAAACTGAGAACATCATATCTCGAGAGGTAATAGTCATATTTGTCATAAAATTGCTGTGCACGTTCATGACCACGTTTCCTCTGACCCCCACCATCAGGCCAAACTTTCCATTTTTAAACAAGCGTATCTCCTGACCCTGTTAGTTGTACAGTCACAACATTTGCTGTGACTATTCATGACCCCCTAGAGAGAGAAACCTATTGATTTTGGAGAACCTGTTTCTGTCATCTACAGAGGAAAATGTCACCTGTGAAAGTAACAGCAAAGTGGGGAGATTGGTAGGCCTTGACGGAGGTCTGCTCTCTACTGAGGACACTCTAGTTTAATCTTGTATTGAGTCTTGATAATCCTATTTTCTTAAAACAAGTAAAAATGGCTTGCAATGGGGTTTGGCTTTCATGTTCTGATATAAAGCTTATATCAAGGATTTTCTGGAAACGCGCAGAACTATCTTGAAACAGGAGTGACATCATGATTGACACTTGGGTCAGAAGAACAACTTAGATTATCTCACACCGTTGGCAGATTTGCTTTATCATTTCCCCAAAATACGATTTCAAGACTCAATCAAAAACACTGCACTTGTCAAAGACGGGGATTATATACATTATATATTCTTAATTGTATTTACAGCGCGCAGGGTCATTTAAGTTCATACTGGTGTCACTTCGCCCGTCTCACTCTATCTCCTGAAAAAGGGGTTTCATGTTGCATGAATATGGGCAATGAATAGCATTAGTAGCCTACAGTATATGAAGTTGATCGGGGCTGCGAGACAAAACCGGTTGAATCTTAGAAGTGCTTGTGTGTATGGGTGTGTGTGTGTGTCTCTTCCTGTCTCTATCTCTCTCACACACTCGGGTATCACAATGCACACGGAGGTATTGTATTGTTCATACATTAGCTAATGTCATTATCCTGTCTGTGAAGTCAAAGGGCTAACTCTCATGTTATAGGATTGACAGACGCCTAGACTGATCTCATAGGGTAAACTGTTGGCACGGTGACAGGGTTTTAGATAACAGGCTGTACATCTAAGCTGCGCTAGTGTATCAGTATACCAAGAGCAACTTTACCTCCCGGAGGCAGAGACCAGGAGGAAGTCTGTCGAGCAGGTTCGGAAGGGAACACGCCACAGATGTGGGCCGTTCCTCGTGCCCCCACTTAAAGGAGCACTTCGCCGGAAAAACAAACGCCAATTTATCTTTAGATTAGATTATAATTTATTGTCATCATACGGCACAAGTACAGTACAATGAAAAGAAGTGTGGCATCCAACCAGAGTGCAAATGTAGCAGTGAAGTGCAATAGTAATATACAAGGTACAGGTGATTAAACTGGGTATAAAATATATAAATTAGTACTACTGAGTGCAGTGCTAATCAGATGTATGTACAGGGTAGTATTAATATGTACAGTGATACAGGTATAAAGATACTATGTTAGTAGTACTAGTCATACTGGCCAGCAGCCTAACTAGTAAGAGTATGTAAGGGATATGTACAGATATTGTGCACATAATCTCACTCTAAACAGTTTTGCTCACATTCGTTTAGTTTGACAGTTATTGAGGGTAAATGAGTTTCAATATGGCCACCAGTGATGTCATCGGGGACAGTGAATCTTTGTGTTGTGTTAATTACAGCTCAATGAAATGATAGGTAGCAGTCCCTATAAGACATGTTGTTGCTATTTCTTTCATCCACATAATTTCATGGCGCTGTAATTAACACGACACAAAGATTCTGTGTCCCAGATGAAATCACTGGTGGCCATATTGAAACAAATTTACTCTCAATAACTGTCCAACTAAATGAATGTGTGCAAATGTGTTTTGGGATGTGTGTGTGAGATTATGTGCAAAATAAATCAATGTTTTTTATTTGAACGAAGTGCCCCTTTAACATTTGTTTGTTGAAATGGACTCTAAGCGCAACCATTCCACCTACGCTTTTAATTCAAAAGCTATTCTGGGATTTAATTCACAGACACTCTGAAATAACACCTATACCTTGAACATGTGATGGTTAAAGGCAGATCTCCGCCAAAAATACTTTATTTCTATCCTTTGCTTTTGTCGGAAACACTGGATTGAAAGTGACTCACCTTCCAATAACAAACACTAAAAACACTTACAGAAACTTCATTTGTCCGTCTGATTTTCCCATCGTTGTGTCGAAAACGCCCTCAGATGTAGGCGCAGGAAATAGTACTGGGATATAGGTCAAATAAAATGCCCCTAAAAACCGAGGTCAGTTTTTTCTTCCATTTCTACTTACATCTTGCCGATCCCGATTCATTACAGCCGGCGACGAGGCCTCCTATCTCACTGTGAGCCACTTCCTTTGTAAACATCATTTAGGTTTCATGGTGAACAATATTCGACAATGGGTTTTTGCAGCATTGGAAGACTTGCGCAAAAAGTAAACCCACGCTGCAGATTGTTGTTTTGGGTGCACTTTTGATCTTTATTGACCGCACGCTAAACCCAATAATAACACATAGACACGGTACTGGTTGTGGTACACGAGCTGATGCAGTAAACAGTAGGCCTTTTTAACACAATCCCGGCCAATCACGTATATATACGTTATTGGGAGCCAGCGGTTGACGGCCATAAACGTATATATACGTTTTTGACTCGTTTTTTCTTTTATTCGCTTTTAATATCCTATTCAATGTCACAGAGCTGTATTTTGCCTGGAAAAGGCATATTGGGACTCCGAAGGTACAGTACCGGCCATATCCTGTTGCAGACTGGGTGCCACACTGAAAACGCTCCGGGCGGACTTTTCTACTAACGTGAACCTATGGCTTCACTGGATCGCATTGAATAGCCCTCGGGGCCCCCGACTCACCACGCTGTGGTAGGTTATATCATGGGCCAAATGGACATATGATCTACCAGATGGCAATCAAATAATTGGAATATTCTTTTTGGAATCCGACCGGCCACAGGTAAGGACAATTTAACGTCAATTTCAGCTTGATCGTGCAAGGATTTCATAGCCGTCCCCCTGATCAGCGTATGTTGTGGTAATAACGAATGCCGTTATTGGCAATCAATTAATCAGAAACGACCCCCCCACCTTCATGCATTCATAATGGAACATAATACCGATCATATGCATTTGGATTTTTAACTCTAGCGTGTGTATGGACGAAACGCCAATGGATTTAACGTTATTAGCGCCGCGCCTTATAAATAGCCTCACAGGAATTAGCCCTGATCATTCATTCATTTTTGCATGGTTCATACTTGTCAAATGACCATGATATTGTATCCATAGCTATAATATAAAATATAGATTTAGCTCTACAAACAATGTGATGCACAGTGAAAGTTTCTAATGGAAAGCTGGCGTTCCAGCCACATTCCAATGGCCGTGAATGTGTTAAGGAGTCATAGGAGCATAATGCAGATGTGCTCCTTTAAATCTGCATTTGCATTTACGGTATTCATCGTTACATTATGTGGTTGACGGCCGCAATTAAGCCTGAGCTTATTCACCCACTATTCACTTTGCTAGGGAGCTATAACCACTCATGAACCAACACACCACACCGTCAATAGAATTATGAAATGAATACGCTCTGTACTACACAGGAGGCAATTCCTGCCCTGCATTGTAAAGCGATTTGAGTGTCTTTGAAAAGCACCACGTAAATGCAATGAATGCGATGCCATGATTAATTTGTTCATTCACTGGTTCATTCAAACGGTATCCTGTAGGTTAATTATCTAGCGCGGCGGCCACAGCATTCAAACAACAGCGCGCGTGGTGTTTAATAGCATTAACAACATCTCTCGACATCAACAATCTCATCATTTAAAATGTTCAGCTGAATTGTGATAAGTGCCAGACAGGAAGACTAGACCCAAAGAAAAGCTTTTGTGCACAGAGCCTTTAGAGTGAGAGTCGTACTGTGTTTGCAGTGTTTTCATCCATTTATCCTTTTTTCATCCTGTCTCACCTCCCCTAATCTGGTCTCAGCTACTGTGGGAAACCAACGTCACAATAGTTCCAAATCCTTCCTCAAACCGGCATTAAGATGTGTATCTCTTTTGGCAATCATGGGATCAGTTATTGAGTTGATCTTTCCCCCGGAGCTCCTTTTGAATTTATTAGTCCCATAATGCCTATTCCCCATATTTGTTAGCACGCTGGGTCACCTGTCTCACAGCTGTCCGTGTCGACTGGATCCGCCTTTTCATCACTGAGAGCTACCTGCCATAATGACCCTGTAATAAAGTGTCATTATCTATCCACCCAGTCTAGTGTACCGACGCACAAAGCCACTGGAGGAATCCAGGCCCTGTCTTTTATGATTCATTTCTGCCTGGTATAAATGTCAGCGTCCCTTTGTGAGGATTACAGGCATTCCCACATCAGGGCCGGAGCGATTGTTCTACGTGAAATGGGGTGGGAGTAGAATAGAGCGTTTGATTTCAGATAATGTTGAACGAGACAAAATAGCATCGGACCCGGCTAGGGTCTTTTTGTCTGAGCCTGGCTGCGGCGGGAGAGACGTGAATGTGAGACCGTCAGCGCGTCAGTGAGAGAGAGAGGGGGCTGGAGGAGATGAGCACGCTACAGTGGTGTGGGTTACACAGACCGTTATTACAATTTGTCAGGTTTTATGATGTCTTGTGACAGCTGGAACTTATCTCCTTAACCTTTTATATTCAGCCTCATTGTTGCCATGCAAAGATCCAACATAGGATCCTAATTTGTCACCTTGTACATCATTCACCGGACTTGAGTTTTTTGGAGGCACCGGATTCCCTTTTGTGTGACTGTGAAAATGCGATAGGAAAATACGATTCTTTACGGAAGTCGGTTTTATGTCGTGTGAGAATCTGTTTATTTCAATTGTCCTAACTTTTTAAAAGTTTTGTAGGGTTTTACGACACCCATGCATCATTTTAAGAGCCTGTGATTGCTGCAGAGTGGCATCTCAAGGCATTTGACAGCAGTATTCATCTATATACACAATAGAAATGAAATACCACCAATTCACACTGCAATTCACACCACTACACTTTGACAACATGCTCACAAGTACAAAGTGCATCTTTTTCATTTAATTTCAAACCTTTATTTAAACACGAAAGGCAACTGAGGTTTCCCTCATTTACGGTCACGTCGAGTGTACATACAGAAATAAGCAAAGGCAAAGAAGCATAGAAAATTACACAGCATATTAGACGAGGCAAAAAGCGAGGATAACAAATCAGCTAAAACATGTACAACTCGACTGAAAGGTTGGAGATCAAGGTCTTAAACTCCACAACAGAGGGGAGAACCTCAAGCTTCAAGGACTGTTGTCAAAAATTTACGACACCACACAACAAGAAATCTAAAATTTGATTATTTATTTTCTGAACATAAAAAAAATAAAAGTATAACTCCCGTTCAGGGAATGAGCGTATTGATTGCTAACGTCATTGTGAGTTAGCGAAGAAGCCGGTCTTTATACGTGGCTGGCCACGACAATTCAAGGGCCTCCATTGTCCATTCATCACCACCCCTGATCGGGTCCCTGGTCGTGGTGGAGCTTCAAGCCCCGGCAGATAGGGATCAGCGGGATGATTGGGCAACAGACATTCTTAACATGGCTGACCCGTGACATCTCAGAGGCAGGCAGGCAGCCTGTCATTAAGTGGACAATGCCTCGCTTTCTTCCCCCACCCCCCTTATCTTTACCGATGACATTGAGAGTTTTTGCATTAACTCATTAACGACAAGACTCATCATTAGAGGCATCAAGGCGGGGCGTGGCGGCGGTGACACAGTGCTGACAAGGCCGCAGTTGGAATGTGTGACCGAGGCCTTCCTGCAGCGGCCTGACCGTCCAGACGTCACGTAGGGCTTTGGCTGTTGAAGACGTCACGACAAACCGTTTCTCATGTCATTGTTATGGTGTTTTTAGTAAATGGTAAATGGTGCATGTATATATATAGCAGCTTTTATCCAAAGTGCTTTACAATTTGTTCCTCACATTTTACCCATTCACTCACAATTTGGGGTCAAGTGTCTTGCTCAAGGACACTTTGACGCGCTGCCCGGGAGGAGTGGGAATCGAACCGGGAATCTCCGGATTACCAGACGACTGCTATACCTCCCGAGCCACTGTCGCCCCCAGTGTCTTTACAGTGATGGTTTATATGAATAAAAGGATGTTGGTGCCTCTGTGTTTCTTTGGAATACAATACACGATGATGCTCAACGATGACACATTATTGAGGAGAAGAAATGGTTATCGGTCAAAGGTGGTAAACATCGTTTTGTTTACTCTTATGATTCACATTTACATTGAGTCGTTTAGCTGATGCTTTTATCCAAAGCGACTTACAAGTTGAGTCAGCAGGAAGGGTAAAAAGCGGCATTGTTCGTCATACAGTGTCGACCTCGAGTGCTACACTCTTTGTGTGCATAGCAGCGCAGACACATTAGCACGGTAGGTAATAGTATAGGCACGGTAGATGACTTAGTAGCAAAGTACATAATAGTAATGATAATTTGACCGTACGGAATGACTTCTGTAATTGACGGGTTGTACTCACATATGACATGTTCGCACATTAGGCTGCGACCTGACCACAGGTGCGTGTGTGCACGTGTACACATACACATCCGTGTGCACACGCGTGTGGGAGGGGAGCGCGCGTTAATGTGTTCCTACCGTCATCGCGGCAGATCAGTCACAGCAGCCTTTTCTCCGCGCTGTCGTTGTGTCACCACAATTACATGAAGGGGGAGGGGGGGTGGAAATATGTCTGTTAAAGATTGATAGCTTTGGTCTGTGGTTCAATTGTAAATTAGAACGCAAGTCCCTCTGGGATACAAGAGCTCTACTTGTGATTAAGAAAGAGGCTTCGTAATAGACGGATGGTAGGGAAAGTTTGCTCCCCTCTCGCAAACAGGCAATTAGCTTGATGAAATAGACTCTACTTTTCTCTGCTCTGCAGCCTGGATGGACCAATATTATAATGAGCCGTCTGATAGTTTATGCTATTATTTTTCTTTTTTTACCTTGGGCGGCAAAAACACAACGTGGTGTTATACCGAGCCTTTGTAACACCGGCACTGGCGCTTCACCGACACAGTACGCACGGTGCACGCAGAACAATAGAAAGAAACGGAGAAGTGGCTATGTTATGTAATGAGGGTGGTGTTGGCAAGCGGCGAGCCAATTTGATAAAGTGAAAGAGGGGCGAAAAAAACTCTTAAGTGGTGGATGACTAACAAGTCTAGACACCTGGAAAGTTTCTTGAAGGAAGAGAAGCATGATGTTATGGCTTGTTGCTGGAAAATTGCCAGTGTTTCATCATCCATCTTCCCCCTTTTACAGTACTTCACACCAAGCCCGCCGTTACACCTGCCAATATTGCCGACCGGGAGATTAAGGTATAGACTGGACTCGAATTTTATTTTAAATTACAATTCCATTCCCACGTTCGACGCTGTTCCCCGGCTACAGATTACCCTTGGATTTGTGTCTCTTAATCTGTAATCCCACCCCCACATCTGTCTTCTTGTCCCACCTGTGCACAGTGGGCTTTTACAATCACCCGACCCCCCTCCCCTCATTCTGGAGTATCGATGTATGATTTGTCAGAAGGAGAATCCCATGAAACCTTGAATTTATTTACACCAAACCAGACTAAAGAAAGAAAAAAAGCTTGTATTCATCTGGAAGAAAAGCTTGGCTTGTCTAGTTTTAATTAGGCTAAGAATGTGATTAATTAAGTATTTTTATTTACTTTACTAAATTGTTGGCCAATATGCTCTAACATTAGTCATTATCAAACACTGTGGTTCATGTTTTTTTCACATTTCAGACTGCTGCTACTCACACTGTAGAATAAAAAACACATACGTGTTTTGTATAGTTTGTATACATCGTTGTGTATCATTGTTTACAAATCTACTACAGTTGAGGAGCCGGGAAAAACAAGCATCTCACGTTTTTCTGAATGTATGTACATTTAAAAACAAGCTGTGACAATAAAATAATCTGAATCTGAACGCACACTTCCTTCACGTCCATACAGTGAGATTTTACACGTGATACACGCGTTGCATTGTTGTGAGTCGAGGCAGACGATGGTGCAATTTCCCTTTATAGTTTAAACATAGTTTACGCAACATGGGTATCCCGTGTCTATACAGCCGCACTGTCTGGAGCTGTGGTCCTCTATTCCCTGGAAGAAAGCCCGGTCGCACCCTTTTCAGCGGGCTAAGCTCCGCTAATGTTTCATTCATAAAGGAAAATCTAGACCAAAGAGGGCCAAGTGGCAGTATTAGTTAACAGTCTAGAGCAGTCGGCCGATCCTCTGGAAAGATAAAAGTCCCCTTTGGTTGTGTAAAACATTACTTTCCTAGACGGTATACAGTGTTTCCCTCCAAATCGATCAGTCACGGCTTCTCTGATGACCTCAAATTAGAAAAACGTGTAGCAGGAATGTTTTTCTTTTCTTTTTTTCTTTTCTTTTCTTTTTTTCTTCACTTTATTAGTCAATATTGTATTTCATAAAATGTTATCGTTGGTTCATTTTCATCTTCTGGGTCAACGTCCACATTTAGAATTCATTCAGGAGTTTTTTTTCAGTTAAACTAAGTATTGGCGTTACACTCCACGCGATGATTAGATATATCGGTTTCTATATCAGTTTCATTGGCTTTGTTCACAGGCACACGGGTACTACTCTATTGACCATATTCCGGTTAAGGTCTTATTCGGGTTAAGCTTTTTACATAAAATTTGATGCCCTGTTCTTCGAGTGTCCCTGTGTCCGAGTATCCCTGTGTCCATGAATAAATCAATGAACAGAATCCACCTACTGTATGTGTCACCTACCATATATCCCACAGAGCAGTCCTTTCGCAAAAAGGATCAAAAGGTGCCCTGCCAGCTGCCCAACCTCGCTCTTGAGTGAGCGACAGGAGGCTACTTCCAAAACATTGGAAAGAAGTATGACGATGAGTGTGCCATGTTTTTTGTTGAGGTCAAAATATGGGCTTAAAGGTGTTGTAAGTGTTTTTAATATGTGGTCTACATGTTAAAATAATAACTCTACATTCTGACAGCCATCACTGGTATAGAGTGTCTGGCCAGTAACATGGGTCTCCCAGTCCCTCCTGCTCTGCAATACATTTTCTGGTATCCCATTCCCACAAGCAGGAGAAAGAACTGCACACTGAAAAAATTGTCTGACAAAATTAAGAAATAAAAACGAGTGGGAGGCTGGGTGGCGCAGCGGACATTGCGCTCGTCACCAACGCAAGAGACACTGGTATCGAATCCGGCTGTCAGCATTGGCTCCGGCTTGGGCAGGCCGTCATACTGACTCAATTGGCAGAGTTAGCGGGAGGGGAGTCGATGGGTGGTAATCTGGACGTTGTAAACAGCGACTCCTACAGGTCGGTCAGGGCGCCTGCACAGAAAAGACAGGAAAATGGCAGTGCGGGGGCAGTGTGAGCCTCCTACACGTTACTCCTCGCCAATGAGAGTCCGCGCTGGCAGGTGAAAAGAAGTGACTGACTGCCTCCACATGTATCGGAGGGGACATGTGATGGGCTTCTATCCTCCCTACGACCGGCCAGTGGGGGGTCACATGCGAGCAACGACCAAGACAGGGGAGGGAAGAATTGGCACGGCTAAATTGGGATGGGAGAAAAACACAGAAAAACAGGAGGAGAAAAAGTGGATAAGAAATTTAAATAAAAAAAAATTTGTTTTAAGCAAATACTTGAAACAAGTCAAATAATCTGCCAGTGCAGTAAGCAAATTTGGCTTGGCAAGATTTCTGAATAATAGGAGACCCATGTTACTGACCAAACACTATATATATCAATGACATCTGTCGGAATTCAGAGCTATTTAACTTATTTTAACAAGAAATATCACTTACAGGACCTTTAAGGTGAGGACTGGGAGACCCATGTTACTGACCATACACTCTATATCAGTGATGGCTCTTATTTTAACACATAAAAAACACTTACAGCACCTTTAACCACAGCCCTGCGTGAGGCAGAGTTTGCAGTCAAACTAACAGGGACAAGGAGGGATAAGTTGACATCTTGCCACAGTGACCCGTTTAATGTTGGAAGTAAAGCAGGGGTTTTAACTGTGCTTCTCATCATCGTAACACAAGCTCACCTGGGTTTACATGCCTCGACCCTGGAACAGGTCGCCTGAGTAGCCAGATTAAGAGAGGAGTGCGTGAGAACACAGCCAACAATAATAAACGGTGCATTTATATAGCGCTTTTATCCCAAGCGCTTTATAATTCGTTCCTGACATTTTACCCGTTCACTCACACATTCACACACCGACGGCGGAGGCAACCATGCAAGGTCCCAACCCGCTCATCTGGAGCAGTTAGGGGTTAAGTGTCTTGCTCAAGGACACTTCGACACACTGCCCGGGAGGAGCGGGAATCGAACCGGGAACCTCCGGATTACCAGACGACTGACTGCTCTACCTCCAGTCCTGATCCACAGTCTCCGCACTGTGACCAGAAGAACCAAACGGGCCGTCCCGGTGCGGCCCTTTATGAACGCATTACACAAATGAATTACGCCTACAACCTCATACCCTGACGAACAGGTCATTATACCGGCAGCATTAAGGCTCGGTAATAACAGTGTGATACAGTGTTGTAGTGCTATGTTTGGAAGTGTGAGTGTCTGTTTGTGGGGGGTCTACTGTCTGACTGGGATTTCTGAGACTGAGCATTGAATGACTAAAGGAGTGGGGGAACACCCCCTCCCCACAAGACCCCCCCCCCCCCCCCACACACACACACCCACCCCTCCCCGGATCCCTGGTGTAATATAAGGAAAGAGACTCTGGTAATGTTGCACATTCCAGCCTCAATTCCATGTCATTAACTATAAGCTACCATATCTGTTTCCAGGTGAGAGACCGTGGGCTTGTAGTCGGAATGTAAAGGAAATTAAACTGGTCATTTGGATGTTTCAAAGGAGTCGGAGGGAAAGTACACCAGTAACTACCTGTAATTACCGATTGATCACGTGTATATTACCCTGGTATGACCCTGTAAATACCAGCAGTAATGTCAAGTGGAAGCTACTTTCCCCTATATCAACTGTTTATGTCAGCACTTCAGTTGACTGACGTCCATTGTAGCTCTGCTTGGATTAAATTAGCAAATATAGATTAGATTAGATTAGATTAGATTAGATTAGATTAGATTAGATTAGATTAGATTAGATTAGATTAGATTCAAATTCATTGGCAGTACAGCACAAGTACAGCACAATGAATATAAATGTGGCATCCAACCAGACTGCAAATGTTATATACAATGTACAGGTAATTAAGCTAGGTATAAGATATATAAATGAGTACAACTGAGTAATATTGCTAATCAGATGTGTGTACAGAGTTAATTAATAGATACAGTGGCACATGTATAAAAACACAACTTGTGGTTCCTGGGTTCAGGTTCACAGCAGAGATAACCATTATATTGAACCACACAAAAGACATCTTACAATAGATTTCTGCAAAATTGGAATTTTTCTCAAACACAAAACGTTCTCTTGTGGTTAGGGTTATAGGTAGACTCATAAGTGCAAGACGTCTGAAAATGTATTGCACATATTGTGCATAATTCTCAAACCTGGTTTTCTACCAATGGGATGAACCGGTCAAATTAACTCATGAATATGCTAAATTGCACATTTTATTTATAGTGTTACATTTCTAAAGGAAATTATAAAACGACTATCTGTCGATTATGTTCAAACTATCAACTGATTATATCGATAATCACAATGTGTCATTGATTTGCTAATTATCCCTAAATGACCGGTTCAAAAGGTCAAGTTCAAATAATCCATTAAAAATGTAAAATGCCTTTGTTGAGTGATATGTGGGACTGTTTTTATAAAAAATGTATAAACATTAAATATACTCACACAAGGTATAAAGTATGTTTCAAAGGACTCGTTGGAGTTAAACTTTTCTCTCTCTCTCTCTCTCTGCTGCTATCTCACAAGTGTAAGAAATACCATAAAAGGGACCTATAGTCCTGTATGTGCATTGTGCCTCTTCTGCAGTTCAGCCGTGACAAGAACCCAACCTCTTGAAACGAGCCATTCAGAATTGCAGCCACAATCGCCACAGTCGCCTGTATGAGTGAAGAGACCTTGATAAAAATGTGCATGTACAAGATGGCAGCTCGCTTGTAAATCTTCTATTTTATACCTTAAGTTGAACCTGAAATATGTTTCTGATAAAAAAAAAGATTTTGTTCGACGGTACAAACTAGATGGTGCGTGAGCGGCTCACTCGTTACAGGCCCAGAAACAGCCCGCTGAGAGCAGGACTGAGACAGAAAGGTATTGAGGCTGCATGCTTAATAATGTTTTTTCTATCTTAAAAAACATAAAGACATGTTTAGGGGACATCAAAGACCTATTTAACTTGTTGAAAAGGACTAATATATGCCCCCCCTTTATATGCTTATGATAATACACCTTGGGAACAGGGTGGAAAGGAATCCCAATCTGAGCATGTCATAAGAGCAAAATGGCCGCTGTGTGAATATGATCTATGGAGATTAAATAAAGATTGAATGCACAGTACAATGAATGGGGAGAAGGTGACGTTTTCTATCCCACACCCAGTGTCACAGTGTCACACGGATAGAGACAAGACAGACAGACCCTCAAACTAAGCTGGCAATACATATAAATAAAAAGTCATTATTCTTCCTTTGTACGTTTCTTTGTGTTATATGTACACACTCACCATTTAATTTCTCATACTCTGACTCCCCTTTTATTGTGGTGTAAATACATATGATTGTTTGTGTGGAGTGAGTTGCTGTTCACAAGATATAATCAAAATAAAAAAAATATATATATGTTTGTTTTTGTGTTTTCCTTTGCCGGAGACAGAGGTGATAATTTTGCCTTAAGACCTCTATTCATTTGTGTAGTACTAAGTTAATGTCATTGTGTACAGCACTATTTGCTTGCACTGTTCACACTGTCAGGATGTGCATGCAAGTGTGTTTATTGACTTTGATAATACTGGGAGTCTATAGTTTTACTGTACTTAGTGTAACTGTTGTGGTGATTCGTTCATACATACCTGCTTTTCTTTACCGTCTGTCTCCGGGGTGCACTGTTAAAAATAGCCCTAACTTTAAAAGACAAAATATCAGGATTATAATAGAACATTTGGTACATTCATCATATTCCTTGTTTTTGCAATTGTGGATTACAGCTCTTAAAGGTGTTGTAAATTAGTTTTTGTTTAGTTTTTTTTAATAAGTGGTCGACTACATGTTAAAATAATAGCTCTACATTCTCACAGCCATCACTGATATAGTGTTTGGTCAGTAACATGGGTCTCCCAGTCCCTCCACTCTGCAGTAAAAACAAAATATATAAGGTATCCCTTCCCACTTTATCCAATCAGGAGATAAAACGCCACACTGTAAAACATGGTCTAAGAAATAAAAACAGGTTTTAAGCAAATGTGGCTTCGCAAGATGTCTTTATCCTGATAGGATAAAGTGGGAACAGGATACCAGACATTTTATTTTGTGTTCACTGCAGAGTGGAGGGACTGAGAGACCCATGTTACTGACCAGACACTCTATATCAGTGGCTCTTAACACGTTCAGCGCCAGGGTAAGGCTAAGAGAATAATCAAAGACTCCAGCCACCCAAACAACTGCCTCTTTGAACTGCTGCGGTCAGGCAAGTGATACCGGAGTCTCATGGCAAGCACAGAGAGACTCAGAAGAAGCTTCTATCCTCAGGCCATCAGAATGCTAAATGACAATAACACTATGTAACAACCATCAAATGCACTCACAGCACACACATCCACACGCACACACTCACTTTAAACAAACAACTCACTGCAGCACCCACTTTACCCACTTTAGACACCTAAACACACTTTATATTTATTGGTAAATAATTTGCACTACAACCCATACCTCATTACACCTTACTGTAAATTGTACCTAAATTGTACCTCATCCCATTTCTGCGTTGTACTGTATAGTATATAGTATATTGTATTGTAACTCAGTTACTTTTCTACTCTGCATTGTACATTGTGTATATATTGAACACTTTTGTCTACGTACTTGACTTCTATTTTATACTTACTATACTTATTTTTTATCTAGCATTTTTTTTATCTCTGGAGCAAAACAGAAAGAAGCATTTTATATAAAAGTATTCTGTACTTCTGTATGACAACTAATAAAGAAACTTGAAACTTGAACTTGAACTAGCCATTATCTCCATCCTTAGGGCCCGCGTCCACTTGGCGCATATTTCTGACCGCACGCATCTGTTTTCAATGTATTCCAATGGGGAGGGAGCGCATGCGGCCGCATGCGGCCGCCTCTAGGAAGTGCGCTGCCGTCGGCTTCTTTTCTCAGCTTTTTTGTGCGGCCGAAAGTTGAAACTTTCTCAACTTTCAGAGCGATGCGCTGGGCTCATTTTCAGACAACCAATCACAGCGATTCATCTACCACTCTGTTTGTAACCTGACACCGGAGCTGCCTGCCTGTCTGGCTGTCTCCCACAGACCATTGAGATTCGCAACAAAACTAATAATAATAACTACACGAATACACTACTAAAAAGCTAATAAAAAGCAAAGGGCGAACTGTGGTGTCAGGCAATAACTATATATATAATTAATATACAATAAAGTTATTCAAATATGCTATAATATGTGCAAAACCGCGGCATGGCTGTAGATTTCTCTCTGTCATCTACAAGATGCGCTGCATGCCAGCGCTGCCGGCGCACTCCCAGCATGTTTCACGGAGAAATATGCGCTAGGTGGACGCGGGCCCTTAGTCAATGGGCCACGCTTTAAAATATAGGGATTTTCACTGTGCCTCACAATGTTTGCAGAGCTATATCTATATTCTATATTATAGCTATGGAGACAATACTATGGCTAATTTGACAGTCACTATCTCTTGTCTAACATGTAAAAAAATAGTTAATTATTTCATGTATACGTTTGCATGTTATCCAGTGGTGAATATTGTATAGTTTCAGAGTGATCCTGGCTAATTCCTGGAAGCTGCATCATGGAGCGCTATGTTAATTTTGCTAAACACTTTTGCGTTGCTCGCCTGGACACGTTACTATTTCCAAATCAAAGGTATATAATAGGTATTATGTTTCATCATGAATGCATCAAAGGAAGCGGGGGTCGTTTTTTTAATGCTCTGATCGTCAGCAACAGCATACGTTTTGGAGTACGTGACATATGATCGTTGCGATCGATGTGAAATAATTGTTGGATCAAAGTAGGTTTGATGTCATATAGTCCTTACCTTTACTAGGAGGTATCCCAAAAAGAATATTCCAATTGTCTGGTCGCGATTTCCAGTATTGATGTCCATCGGGTCCCTGACATGAACTGGCACAAAATATGCATGAAGTGTGCTGAACGCGTTCCAAAGTGCTTGGATGAAGCGATTCACTTGGCTTGGTCTAAATTCTCTGCCTGGACCATATACAATGTAACACACAGTGTGAAATAAGGTTTCAAAGGGTAGGCGACTAGGCGATACTGCCACCTAGCAGGATTCGGCCGGTATTGCACTCTCTGGGTCTCAGAATGAGTTCCAATGGTAACACCCAGGTCCGGGAGAGTGTATAGGATATTAAAATCGAATAAAAGAAAAAACGATGAAAACTATCAAAAACCCGACTATACTCAGGTTTTGGCGCTCAACGGCTGCTCAAGCAGTCGTGGTTGGCCGTGAATGAGTTAAGAAGAAACACAAAATAAACACTTACAGCACCTTTAACCAGGAAGTTTGCTTGGTGAAGTTGTTGTTTAACCCTTTGTCGTGTGGCAGTGAAAGGGTTAACCTTCTGTATTGCCGCAGTGAAAGGGTTAAAGCCCAACTTGCAGGTTAAACCCTACTCTGCAATTATGGGTAGTTTACATCATTGGTATCTAATTTAATTATTAATTCTTTTCCATTTGACGCCGGAAATTTCACTCAGAAATGGTTAAAAAGGTCCACGCACGAATAACATGCACGAGCAAATCTAAAAGCTTATCAGACGCTAGCACGGCCGTGACGTCACTTCAGGAAACGTATGCCTTATGCCCGTCCGGGTCATAGTACTATATACTGGATAATTGGCGCTGGCTAACGTTAGCATTATGTCTACTGTCGTGAACCATTTTAGATCGGGGCATGTAGAGGAGTTTGGGGAACGAGTAAAATAATGTGCAGGTCCTCTTCTCAGACCTGTGTGGCAAAGCACTGCACACGCATCATGCAAGCTACACGTCGCTGCATGTTGATCAATGGTGGCCCACTCGGTGGATCACAGTGGGCTACTATTGTGCTAACAACGTGCCGCGGCGTCCGGCTTGTCGGCCGGCATGAGTGCTCGATTTGGGGTGGTTCTCTCCTCTTTGTGTGCCCCCGTCCTCGCGGGTGTCCTGCCGGGGAGCTTGTGGACGCGACAACAGCGGTGGCCGTAGGGTGTTTGAGCCTGTAGCGTTAGTTAGCTCATAGCTATCGTGTACCACTAGCCTTTACGGGCTCGAGCACCCAACGGCTGCCGCCGTTGTCACGTCCATGGGCTCCCCGGCAGGGTACCCGTCGGGACGGGGGTGTACAGAGAGGAGAGAACCATTTTGGGGCGGGCGTTCATGCCGGCCAGCGAGCCGGACGTCGGGATATGTTGTTAGCACAATAGCTACCAAGCTAAGCTATATTAGCTTCTAACGGTGTATACACAATATGTACAACGACACAATGATTTACATTATTACAAATATGGTAACGTGGTTGTGGCTTTTACAAATAGTGGTTAGCTTTAGAGATGGATGGCTATGATCACGGAGCAATAGTGTTGTTAGGTGAAACAGATACATTTTCATTCGGCTAGTAGTAGCAAGGCTCTCTGCCTGCAGTGCCTGCCACTAGCTGTGTGTGACTCTCAGAGCCCCCTG
This sequence comes from Notolepis coatsorum, assembly GCF_963971535.1. Taxonomy (NCBI): domain Eukaryota; kingdom Metazoa; phylum Chordata; class Actinopteri; order Aulopiformes; family Paralepididae; genus Notolepis; species Notolepis coatsorum. The sequence continues at coordinate 68,668,716 of NC_140182.1, forward strand.
GTGAGCCCCCTGGTGCCCTGCACCTCTTGTGACGACATCATTTCGATTACACGCGCACGTTATGAACCATTGATTAAAATATCCACGTGCGTGGTGATTGTGTTGGGCAGACAAAATGTTTGATAAAAACGCTAAAACTGGGTCAATTTCAATACAAAAAAAAGTCCTTCTTCATGAAAGTCACCGTTGGCCTAGTCCACATTGTTTATTGAACAAAAATACAACATGCAAGTTGGCCTTTAACCCTTTGGTATTGTGGCAGTGAAAACGTTAATGACACTGACTACCGATAAAAATTTAACAGAAGAGAATCAGATGAAGAAGGCGTGTATGTGAGAGTCACTGCATCAGTACAGTCTGGTGCTGGTAATAAGATAATGATAATGATAACAAATTAATTCAGCAGGATGGACTCATAGTCCTACTCATGATGATGTGAAGTAATTTCTCAGCCATGATGTGCTTCATACTGGATACCCAGCCCCCCTTAGATAGCCACACAACTAATACAAAGTGAATTGGTCCACCATATAAAATATATAGATTTGATTCAAATGTATACAGCACAAATACAGTACAATATAAAGGAGTTTAGCATCCAACCAGAGTGCAAATGTAAAAGTAAAGTGCAATAGTAATATACAATGTACAAGTGAACTTGGTATAAAATATATACATTTGTACTACTGGGTGTAGTGCTAATTAGATGAATGTACAGAGTTGTAATATTAATATGTACAGTGATACAGGTATAAAAACACTATGGTAGTCATACTGGCAAGCAGCATAACTAGTAAGAGTAGGTAAGGGATATGTACAGATATAGATATAGTATCTAGTATGTAAACGGATTATGTGCAGGTATGTACTAAGGCTGTCAATCGATTAAAATATTTAATCTGATTAATCGCATGATTGTCCATAGTTAACTCGCGATTAATCGCAAATTAATCGCATATTTTTTATCTGTTCTAAATCTACCTTAAACTGATCTTTTTGAAGTTTTAACTCTTATCAACACGAGAGTCGATAAATGCTTGCTTTAAGGAAAAAATGCATGTTTATTTATTGCCACAATGAAAAATACTGTCCAGAATCTTCAAGTAACTAAGATGTGCAAACTGCATTGTAAAAACATTTTATAAAATTTTATAAAAGAAAATAGCAGATGGGCATACCAATTTACTAACTGTAACATTACATAGTAATGATTACTAACATAGTATGTTGAACTTTACACTTGAACTATTCATCCCCATTTGTTTTGTTTAAGCAGCCATTTAACGAAAAAAAAGGATGACCCTCATGCATTGCAAATTTGCATAAAATTCAAAACAAACTAAATAACTTAAAAGAAAATAATAATTTAAAACAATGAGTAAAGTGTGCATGAAATAATAGGGGAAAGAAAAAGTTAGGAACATGTTACATTCACCCACACAAGGGCTGAGGACTCTCTCTCTCTCTCTCTCTCTCTCTCACACACACACACACACACACTCTCTCAGCTCTTTCTCCTTCCTCATCTCTCTCACCCTCCCCCCCCCCCCCCCCCCCCTCTCTCTCTCTCTCTCTCTCTCTCTCTCTCTCTCTCTCTCTCTCTCTCTCTCTCTCTCTCTCTCTCTCTCTCTCTCTCTCTCTCTCTTTCTCTCTCACACACACACTTTGAGTCAGAAACAAACATACTATCAATAAGAGTATCAATAATACAATGAAGTAAACAAATAATAATAATAATAATAAAACTTTTTTTAATATATATTTAAACCGTTAATCTCGCGATAAAGTGGCGTTAAAAGATTGTTGCATTAACGCGCTAATACCGCGTTAACTTTGACAGCCTTAGTACATACATATATATATATATATATATATATATATATATATATATATATATATATATATATATATATATATATATATATATATATATATATATATATATATATATATATATATATATATATATATATACACACTGTATATACAGCATTATTGTACATGCTGTCATACAAAGTGATATGGGTTATATGCAGGTGTATAAGTAGGTATATAGAAGGATTATATGCAAGTATATTCAGACAGATATGGATATAATTATTATAATAATAACAATAATTTTAACAAACTGGGTTCACTGTTTCAGAGTTTATTCCAGGGCTTGTACAGACTGAAGCATGGCCCAATTACTTTACATTAGTCATGGCTAACTAGCCAGAGTTGTGGGTATCCAGTGTGAAGAACAGTATGGATTGTGCTGAGAAAGGACTCTATACCGAGCAACAGCATCATTGATCAATTAAATGAACTTGCCCTTTAAAGCGGTGTTATCCTTTAACAGTTCATCCAAGTCGTCCATCCATCCATCTTTCTAAACTGTACAAAAATAAGCTTTTGTGGTATTTTCCCTTAATGTACTAAATGTGGTCTAGTCACTATGTGAGACACAAATTATAGCTGTCAAATGCTCCATCCAACCAACATAAAAGCACGTCTGAGCTCTGATAAAACACTTGCCCCCAGCATTCGAGAGCATAAGAAAATATTTGTTTGCCTGAAATGAATGAGTTTAGTCAAGCGATTTATAATTACAAGTGGGATTATGCCCATGGGTAGGTTCTCAAAGGGGTCATCTCAAACTTTGCATGTATTTGTTTTTAAATACAGCCTATTACATTTGAGGATAAGAACATTTTAGTTTAAGTAATTTTTTTTCCTGTATTGGTATTTTAGAATGTTTCCATCTACCAGGAATTTACATGATCTGTTAAAGGGGAACTCCACTGCCATGCTATTATTGGGTTAAGATATTCCAATGATTATTTGGGATGTGGGAAACACTCTCCTTAATCTGGAAACCAAGAAAGCCAAGACTCCAATCTGTTTATGACATCATCAAGATGTACAGCGTTGAGGGAACCTCCATAAAGAATTAAAAGAATGTGAGACGTAACTTGTGGACTCGAAAAGGGACATTCTGGTAGATTGTGATTTGCCACCTGAAACCTGCACATATCTGACTACATTTACATTTACATTTAATCGTCATTTAGCTGATGCTTCTATCCAAAGCTATTTACAATTTGTGTACAACAAGTCAGCAGGAAGGGTACAACTCTGGCAGATGAGGGTGATTGATTGATTGATTGATTGATTGATTGATTGATTGATTGATTGATTGAAAACTTTATTAACAGATTGCAGAATGGGTACAATACAGTACAGCTCAATACACACAATTGTTAAGGGGATGCAGACCAGAGAAAGACTTTCGTCTTGTTTACATCAGGGTCCCCTATTTTCAATTCATCAGGACATATATGACATACATGACATACAGATAGTCAGTACTGCTACATCTATACATTTATGACATACCAGATTTGCAAATACAGTACTGTTTGTGATACAGAAGGAGTCAGGAAAAGGGAGTATATACATTTGACGTAGAAACTGTACATTGGAGGAGGTTGGGTGGGGGGAGTTGGATACACTGGGATATTGACAACCATACTGGGTAATCTACATTGGAGGTGGTTGGGGGGGGGGGGGCACACTGTATAAACAAGCAAAACTGTACATTGAGGGGGGGGGGAGACACTGTACAAACAAACAAAATTGTACATTGGACTATTGACAAAACCATACTAGGTAAATGACTGTACATTGGAGGGGGTTGGGTTAGGATATTTACAGGGGCCAGTGTTGAATTGCAGTCTCCCGTAGGTGTCCCTTGAGAGAGGTTTTGAAAGTGGGTAGTGATCCACATTCCTTTACAGCTTTGGGTAGGGCGTTCCACATTGCTGTGGCATAATTGCGAAACGTGTTTAGTCCCTTATTTGAGCCGAATCTGGGTTTAACATGATTTGTGGAGCTCCCTCTGGTGTTGTGATCGTGGTATTCACTGACCTTTGGGAAGTATTTTGACATGTACATGGGTACCTTGGTCGTGTAGTGTATCTTGTAGACCAGGCCCATTGCAAGTTGCTGTACTCTGTCGTCTACTCTAAGCCATCCTAGGTTGTCAAAGTGGGCAGGGGTGAGGTGGGTTCTAGGAGTAAGGTCAAGCAGTAGTCTGACCAGTTTGTTTTGAGATGTTTGTAATTTTGTTTTTAGCGCCTTTGAGGTGCTTTGGTACCATGAGGTGCAAGCATAGTCGTAGTACCCCTGAATGAGTGCTCCTGCCAGAGTCTTCAGGGTATTCTTGTTTACCAGAGAGGAGATCCGGTACAAGAGTCGAGTTCGTTGGTTGACTTTTTTTATTACATTGGATGCCATTTTGTCACAGGAGAGATTAGCCTCTAGGATGGAACCCAGGTAGGTAATTTCATCTTTCCTTGTGACAATATTGTCACCCACTGTAACTGAGAAGCCGTCGGTCTTGCTGAGTTTGTTATTTGAACCGAAGAGAATGGACTCTGTTTTGCCCATGTGTAATGATAGTTTGTTATCAGCGAGCCATATGCAGATTCTGCCTAGTTCCGAGCTGAGGGTTTTTTCAACCTGTAACTTGTTCTTGTCAGAGACCAGCAGGGCTGAGTCGTCCGCAAACAGGAACAAGTTGCAGTCACAAGCTGACGACATGTCATTTGCATAAATTAGGAACAGTAGCGGTCCTAGTATGCTTCCTTGTGGAACACCACAGCTCACTGTGAGGGGGGGGGATAGGGTACCGTTTACCTCCACCATCTGTTCCCTCCCCTCAAGGTAGGATTGCATCCAGCTCACTGACTCAAAACCAATTGCTTTTAGCTTGTCAATCAGAATGGAGTGATTGACCGTGTCAAAGGCCTTTTGTAGGTCCAGCATGACCATGCCGCAGTATTTGCCTGCGTCCACCTCTTGTTTGATGTGGTCATTCAAATAGAGAAGGCATGTGTCAGTGGAGTGGGATGTTCTGAAGCCAGATTGGAATTCGTAGATTAGATTTTTTTCCGCTAGGTACTTTTCGACCTGTTCGTAGACTATTTTTTCCATGACTTTCGAGATGGAGGTGAGAATAGAAACAGGGCGGTAGTTGCCTGGGTCTAATTTGCTGCCCTTTTTGTGCAGAGGGGTCACCCTCGCAATTTTGAAGTCCTTGGGGACGTGTCCCTGTTTTATGGAGAGGTTTATTATATGTGTGATGATTGGGGTGATGGCGGCTGCTGAGTCTCTGAGGAATTTGGAGGGGATGTTGTCATGGCCAGTGGCCTTGTTAGGTTGGAGGGCGCTCAGTTTATTGAGTACCTCATCTGTTGTTACCATTTCCAGCTTGAAGTCGTCCTTGCGGACCCCTAGGTTTTTGTAGTAAGCTACTATGTGTTCTACCCCATAAAGCCCTGAGTGGGAGGGTAGTTTGTTTACCAGTGTTGTGGCTATGTTTGTGAAGAAAATGTTTAAGTAATTGGCTACATCCAGCTTGTTTGTGATGAGCGTGTTGTCCGTTTTTATGTTTATGTTTGAGAATCTGGTTTTACGTTTTTTACTGCATCCTAGTTGATTATTGAGTAATTTCCAAAGTTCACGTGGTTTGTTTTTGTTTTCCTCAGTTTTGTCAGTAACATTGCTTGTCAAACAGTGTCAAACTTGAGTGTTACAGTCTTGAGTGTATAGTAGCATAGTAGGTATATAAAGGCAAGATAGATTCCTTAGTAGGAGTGCATACTAGTGAAAGACAGTATGGTTAGTATTTTTTACTAGATATTAAAGGAAGTGGAGGAGTGAAAATAATATAGGCCTACTGGGTTTTTAATTTATTTTAACTTTTTTATTTAAGAGTAAAATACTCTTGGACTCTTGAAAGACTGGCCTTTGAGCTAAAAAGGGATCAAAATCACAAATAATAAACACGACTAAGAGCCTAGATGCATTGTTTAACACATGTCTTGTTTTCCCTCTGAGATGGGAATGTGTTTGTACAATTCAAAGAAGCTAAATGCCATTGTTGCATGGCGCACAAACCGTTGGAAATTCATTCAGAGTTTCAGAGCACATGGATGGAGTTGTTGTGTTTTTATCTGAAATCCATTCGATAAAGTACTACTAACAAGAAAACGTTGAATTAGAGAGCCATCTAGATATTCTCTTATTTCCCCCCATTCCATTGTCTATGGAGCCCGACAATGGTATGACATCACAGCCTAGGGGGGTTGAATCAACTTTTCTTTGCTACGGCAGACAGAATAATCTCATAAACTATCTGGATATTCTAAGCATGTGGAAAGGTGCGATTCAGGCATGCAAACTTCTACAAAAGAAGAGAAAAACCATCTATTGTTATCAATTCAGGCACCTATTCTGGACGGTCTTAACGTGGGTGGAGCTCTCCATGGCTTCTTTGGTGCTTGTGGAAAACCACACGACGACGTTGCAAAATAACGGCTTTATCAACAACGAAACATAACCATATCTTCCACATCTACGTGACATAAACTAAGGTTCTAATGGATGTTTTGACTAACTCACACTTCCTAGTCGCGAGCATCTTGTTTCATTCCAGGGGGTTAGTAACAACAGAGATTAGACTTGTGGATCTCTGGTAACTAGATCCACAACTCTGGGCATTAGCGTCTAGTAGTCCAGTAAGATAAAGCCAGGTTTTAGTGGCAGATCAAGTGTGTCCTCAAATAAATTCTAGAGAGGAAACAGTGCTTGCTTGCAATAATCTCATTAGTTAAGTTAGTTTTCAAATTACCCTTTACAAAAGAAGTATCACGGTATTTCCTAAAAGAAAGTCTCATGGTATTTCCATAATGTTTTGGTCACTACGATAATGGTATAGTGACCAAACTATGATGGAAATTACCATTGGTATTGTGGGTTAAATTGGATTATACCATGGTATTATTTAAGTAGAAAAGTGTTACCATTGTGATACATAGCTTTTACCATGGTAGTACCATGGTAAATTATTGGCCGGCACCATGGTGAAACTGAAATCATACCATGATACTTTTTCCTAAGGGTAGAAAGCATTAGCCCATTAGCCAAATCCTGCTAATTGGCTAGCTTGCAACGGATTCATGATATTGCATGATATTATATGTATATATACATGCATATATACATGTAGCAGGTGACCAAATAGGATGGAACCAAGCAAGCAAATACCTTGGGATTGGCCAAAGATTGTATGACAGGCTGTGAGATTGACCAATCACCAAGCTGCCACTAGTTACAAGGCACTTGCAGGCTTTTTTGAATATCCAGTGGTCAGAGCACTTATGAGATTTGGAGTTTTGGCTAGGCTGCTTCAACTGCAAACTGTAGTGTTTCCACAAAGGACTGTCAACATTGGCAGCACACAACACACTGAAAGATCAAAACCCATCTTTCCTTCAAAACAAACTTGCCAGTGGTGCACTGTTCTCTAGCTCCGGTAACAGAGGTCATCGTGTTCAGAAAGATTGCTCGAAACTACACTGATTAAACTAATAACATCCACATTTTCGTCTTGTGTATTTTCTTCTGCAGCTGCTGCATTGATTATTTTTTCTTCTCAAATGAAATCGATTTCATCCGTAGCGCTAACCGTTACAAACCAGTAAATGCACCATTATATACACAATAAAATAACCCTACGTATGTACGTGTCCACAAAGCTAGTCTATTCATTGTCAGTGGATTAGCCGTAGGATTTGTCTCTTGATGACGTCATGGAGACTCTAATGTTAGCTATGAGAATGGCTTGTTCGTGTTCACAAATCAACACCGGACAGTCTATGATCACAGGAATGACATAAGTGAATTATTTTTGACCGTGGATTTGACCTTTTAAAGCCTTCACCCTATAAGCGTTTAAGGATTTATTTCACAGAATTCTACCAGTCTATAGCTTTCAGTCTATAGCCGTAGTCACATCATGATTACAATGTTCAGTTCTCAAGATTCTAATCTCATAAGTGAGATCGTACACCTACAGTAGCCTGACACTAACTAAATCTGGACATTCTTGTAGGGGCTATCGTTATTTTAAGCTTGTTTTCCAAAAGAAACCTTCACATCCCATTTTAGCTTTCATTTCAGAAGCACCATTGATCACTTGTCGAGTGTTTGAGAAGCTTAAATCAAGTTTTCTTTTCAACCTATGGTAATAAAGTGTATTGAGATGCAACTCTTTGATATTTACAAAGGATGCATTGTGTTGCGTGTGCGTTGTAATAACGTTGCATCATTGACTTGGTCCATCTGCAGGCTTGTAGGTGTTTGACAAAAGTGCCTCCTGCCCTGGGTCAGTCCAGTCTGCCTCTACATTGAGATTACAATTTTAGTAAATGAGGCTAAATATCAGCATTCTAAAACCAACACATTATTTCGCAGTTGCTTAAATGAAGCTTCTTCATTTGTAAAACACAAGAGCATTGAATTGTAGCCGACTCCATATGGCTTGTGAAATTTCAAGATTCTCCACTATCAGGAACAATTTACCAGATTGTCTTTTAACCCATTCTCTGCCACCACTTTGATCATCCTAAACCTCCTCTGCCAGCGCTATTTGTCTATGGAGATGTTCACCTTCTTTGCTGGGCTATAACTTTTTTAATTGTATTGCTAAATTGACATTACTATGGCCCATTCAACATCAATTATCTATCGTTCAGGATGTAGGAACGTTTTACTTTTTCATACACACATTCATACTAAAATACCGTCTAGAGTATAAATATGTTTTTATCATTTTCTGCAGTATTTCATAGAACGTGAGATACAGGCATAAATGCATATATTAAATTATCAAATGCAGTTTGATACCGATGCATGCTATATTAAAAATGTCAACTGTACATGGTCCTAAACGTCATGACTGATCATCTGCGGGTGAACGGAGGGGGGGGGGGGGTCGTTTATAATTCAATGACCGACGTTAAATGATTTATGTAGTATGGGTGATATATTGATCAGAGCAGTTTGTATAGAAAATGATAAAGAAAAACGCTGAAACTCACCCCAGTCTCCTCGTAGCGTTGGGCGATGAGAGTGGAGCAAACAGATCCCAATTATGGGATGTTGATCGATGCGATCCATTTCCGGTTTGCATATTACTAATACACGTCCAAATCATGTTGATTATTGAGTTATGTCAAAGATCCATATCGATGGTGTCTGTATTGAGCCCCGGGACGATAAACGAGTGGCCGGACGAAAATAGGGGACGGACCGAGCTCCAATGGGCACTTCCAGTTTGGCAACTCGCCGATCGGCCACCAGGTGAATATTGAAGCGTTGCAGAGTTGTGATGGCTCAGACAGCATCACCCAAGACTCTGTGGGTGAAATATGAATACCATGACGAAAATATGAAATATTGATCTCAAACACGCCTTACGGCGTGATTGGCAGACAACGCATGGCGGAGAAACCCGCCTTAACACGTGATTGGCGGAGAATGGGTTAATCTTGTATATATTTGTGATTTGTACAAATTGAAAAAAGATTTATGTATAGTTATGCAGCTGAAAATGTCAGTTTCTCATTTCTTATATAAAATAATTGACCTATCTGAAACCCTGCCCTCTTCGCTTGATCCTCCAATCACAACTGCTGCTTCCCTTTGTCTGAGGGAAGCAACAGTTGTGATTGGAGGATCAAGAAAAGACGATATTTCCAGCCACCGGTACCATAGTAAAAATGAGGAAGAGTTATTAGTTGAAGTAATGAACGAGGAGGAAATTAGACAAAAAACACACTTGAAGAAAGTTACCTCAAACAGTTTATTTACGATTCAGGAGAAGCGCTACACATTATTGGTGATATAACAGCCTTGTTGGTTGTTCATTACATTACAGAGTTAGTGTCATACAATGGACAAATAGAATATAAACACTGGATATAACTAATCATTGTAGAAAATATGGTCACAATTGTCAATCGATAATGTTTTTGTGATTGATTGAAATGTGAATAGAGATAAAAAGTTGGAATTATTCTAAGTCAATTTCAAGTGTACATAATGACACATTACACGCAGAGACAGAGTAATGAAATATATATTATACAATGGCATGCAAATTTCTTGATTCTGATTGGCTGAAACACTTGTTTCAGATGTTGTTATTTCTCATAACACACTCCACGTGATCCCAGAACCCGCCCACAACCGAATTACTTTGTTTCCGAATCACTCCGCCGTTCATTCTTTTACTGAATGAAACCAAGATGGCGGACAATAATCTTTATGAATGGATGTATTGATATCGTCATAACGACTCATTCAAAATAGATACATTTACCTGGAATATGTTAGTTGTTTACACAATGTTGGATTATGTAATTGGTTTGTCATGACTCATTGTAAAACAAAATATAAATCGTGGCGGGGGAGTGG
>NC_140182.1:68683874-68751493 GCF_963971535.1 Notolepis coatsorum
TCGCTTTTCCACTAATTTACTATTCAAATAAAATAGTTATATGGTAAAAAATTAAATAGTTCTAAATTGTGTGAAAAAAATAAACCAAACACATGCACTACTCAGTCATTGTGGAGATCGAGTTTCTCTCTTGAAATGTACTTTAAATTCAAATAACCTTGAAACTATATTATAATTTATGGCAATGACCGTTTTAAATATTTAGTCAAGATCGACATTTCGGGTTGTGAGAAAACTTGGTACTGTATATCAGGCGTGTTCTTTTGGACGAATAATTTGCCTATAGTTTTGTCACATAGCCTCCAGTCTCATAATTTATTAAAAAAAAATGCCATGTTGCCCAAATACCTTTTAAAACTATACGCTTTTAAAAGTATAAAGCTTTCTAATCCAGAATGTAAGAATTAGAGAATGTAATTAGCGTACAGATAAATAGATAGATAAATAAATAAATAATATAACTGTAGGCCTACTAGCCTACTACCACAGATTCGTTTGGTTATTTCACTCAAAGAGGCAGGTTTTGACACGAGATCGATAACCGCCCTGATGTTCTATGTCCTGTGACCGTTAAATTGTCTTTTTAGTTCTGGAAATAATGGGATACAATGATGAATCGAAATCGTAAATGAATTATTAATCGAAAGTATAGACATACGCCTAATAAAATGTAACTAATTATACAAGTAATAATGATCAATTATAAAAATAATAATAATAATATACATACATTCTCAGTCACTTAAACGAAACTAATTGAACTGTGATATATAGCTAAACAGCTTTAGATTTCCTTGCGCGCAGTCTTGTCACTTAACATTTACAATTATTTTAGCATAATAATTGTTTCATTCGAATTAAATATACTTTTTTTTATCGGGTAAAGGCTCTTCGTAAAAAATAATCTTAATGGAATTTGTTCAATTAACTCACTGTGATAATGGATTTGAATCTGGAGTGAGGTTTGAAATTGGCTTGAAATTGTTCAGTGTTTAATAAACTTAAAAGATAACCAAAACAACAGGCGGGAATTAGGTAGCGATAATAATAGTAATAACAACAATAATACGAATATTAATAATAATATTGACCCATTTTAACCTGCTTCATTCATTTATTTTTTAGTAATTTAACAGCGGCAAAATATAATTGAAATAAATCCTAATAACATCGAGTTACTATTTCAGAATATCTTAATTACCTCGAGACAAAGCAGGAGGTTTGTCTCTAAACCAACATATAGGATTTAAATCAAGCCATGTATTATGTGTCTAATGTACGAGGTGGACTATCCATGCTCGAAGTCTCCACCGAACTTTACAACTATATGTAAACAATCTGGGAATAATCTTTTCTATACTTTTTCCTTTTTATTATTGGAATGAAAATCCAATCTCCCGAGTTTAGATTAGACTGGCGAGATTGTCTCTCTCTCTCTCTCTCTCTCTCTCTCTCTCTCTCTCTCTCTCTCTCTCTCTCTCTCTCTCTCTCTCTCTCCCTCCCTCTCTCCCTCTCTCTCTCTCTCTTCTCTCTCTCTCTCTCTCTCTCTCTCTCTCTCTCTCTCTCTCTCTCTCTCTCTCTCTCTTCTCATTCCTCATTGGTGAGGTGGACTTTGGTGGACAATAATGCAGCAATTGTTGATGTTTTGTGACCCATAAAATTTGAGGGTGGCTATTCTGGCTTTGGTATGAAATATGCAAAACACTTTGTATAAAGACTTGCCATCCGATCTAATGATAGAGACATGCAGTCTGATTTGCAGAGAGGGAGGCACCACAACAGGCCTTACACTATATACTAGAAGAGCGACGGGAGAAAAACTGCTCAAACTGAAAATAAGCACACAGGCTATTGTTCAGGAGCTGTGTATTAATGTGAGTATACGCGCTGGAATTGAGTAAGTGCTTTAATTTACCTATGGACTACGGGCTATTATGTTTTCAGAATAAAAGTACAGCATCGTTGAACAATGGTGTCACACAATCATTTGTTCTCTGCGATTTTCTCTTGTATATCACTTTAGATTGTTCCTCAAATGTTTCAAATTAATGTTTTTTAAAGGCCCAATCTGTGTTTCTTCTTTCTCCCACTATATATATATATATATATATATATATATATATATATATATATATATATATATATATATATATATATATATATATATATATATATATATATATATATATATATATATATATATATATATATATATATATATATATATATATATATATATATATGTGTGTGTGGAATATATTCACACACATTCTGGAAGAGTTTGATCTGTCAGTGGACAATAAGATGAACTCATTATAAATCAGAATAGAGGTTTATTTTACTCCAATAACAAACAAGACAGACAGACACAAGTTGCTATTTTCCAGCCAGACAATGCAGTACTATAATAACATTTATCTGTTGATGGTGTTAGTCTTTGTATCAAGAGCTGAAATGATCAACTATAGAAAGTCTTTATTTTCTTGGTGGCCCATTTGTTCACTGATTGGGGCTTTAATAAAAAATACAAAAAAGTGAAAATAAAATGTAATCATGGGCACCATTTGACCTCCACATCTTTATTTGGGACCAGTTGTGTCACAGAACACCATTTACATCAAGTTCACGGTTGATAATAAGAGGACACATTTCATGGCCCAAGCCTGAGCCTCTTGGCATCAGCATGTCTGCATGATGCAAATATGGAAGAGAATATTAAACATGAGGGAATAACTCATGGTGGCAATATTCCCTGCACATGCACATTTGAAGGGAAAAGGGTTATTGATGATTTCTGCACTAAATAATAATCAGAAAATCCGAGGGAAAAAAGAGAGAGAAGCCCAACGAAATGATGGCAGCATGTAGGTTTATTGTGAAAATGTCCAGGCTGTATATTAAAAGAGTGCACGCAGCACTATGGGATATTCCGTCTGTATGCACATAATAAACACTTGTACTGCCTGACAGAGGTGTGAATCTGAGAGCTTTTCTACCAAATGAAGTGCCAGCAGAGAGAGAAATAGAGAGATCTGCAGCTGTCAGGGGTCAGTCAGGCAGAGATTGCTTCTAGAGATCTTTTGAAAAAATCACACGTTTGAAGGCTTAGTGCTTTGCTGTCTTCGCATTTCAAGCTCAGATCAGTGGAATCACACGTGCAACACACACACACACACACACACACACACACACACACACACACACACACACACACACACACACACACACACACACACACACACACACACACACACACACACACACACACACACACACACACACAAAACGGGAACACAGGTTTGTGAATTGTGATGTTGGGATGGACACGAGAGGAGTGGTTTTTGGAAGACAGGGAGACAAGCCTTTACCTGATCTCTCAGAGGGAGGAGGGGATGGCACGTCTTGTTCTTGCATTAAACATGTATCACACAATTAAAGCAGCAGTGCCTTTAATGACGTCTCATTGTGTGTGTGTGTGTGTGTGTGTGTGTGTGTGTGTGTGTGTGTGTGTGTGTGTGTGTGTGTGTGTGTGTGTGTGTGTGTGTGTGTGTGTGTGTGTGTGTGAACAGTGTAGAAGATAAGAGCTCAACATCTAGTCCCCTATTCTCCTCTATTTTCTTATGCATGTGGCGACAAAGAAGACAAATTCTACACACGAATCTGCATCACATCAGGTATATACTCTGAATAGGAAGGCAGCCAGGGTCCATGGGGTTCTCCTGTTCCTGTTGGACATCTATAGGACTCTTATAACCTCTTCTTTCTTTCTTTCGAATGTCCTCTGTTTCTGGTTCTACTGAACCTTTCCATGCAAAATAAAGCAGAAATGAGAAATAACTAAAATTACCTAAAACTGAATTATGAGCCAAACTTGTACTTCAGATCCCAGGAATGGTCACTTTTGCGGGAACCCTGCAGTGTAGCTATTGATGTGGCTGGTTGCTCTGCTCCGGTTTTGAAACCAGGGGAACTTTGGATGATCTTGACTGACGTGTTTACCACCTGAGTGACCCATGTGGTGTGACAGCAAGCCATGGCGATGGAGCAACGTGGTTGAGTCTCCATCCATTACTTATTCACGATTCCAATGGTTTTGATGAACTGATCGTCACCTCCATAACAAGCTATGCCAAAATCAGCATGTAAATCTGTAAAAGTAGATTTTAGGACTTTTACATGAAGTTGCTCAGTTTGGGTTTGAGTTGAGGTTAGATGTATTAGGTAAGTGATTAGAATTATATGTCTTTAAATAGAATGATAGTAATGCATCACACACACACACACGTTCGTGTGTAAAATATGGGGACACTAAATAGACTATCATGCATTTTGAAAACGAACCCTAACCTTATAAGGTAACCTTAGCCATAACCTTAACCCTAAACTTAACCTAACCCTATAACCCTAACCTTAACCATCAATAGCTCATCAAACAAAACCAGGACATCAAAAATGTCCTCATTTGGTAGCATGCCCTGATTTCATGACTATGGAGTCCTGAAATTGTCTTTACCTATAAACGAGGGATACACACACACACACACACACACACACACACACACACACACACACACACACACACACACACACACACACACACACACACACACACACACACACACACACACACACACACACACACACACACACACACACACACACACACACACACACACAGACAGAGATACAGACACACACACACACACACGCGTGCGCGCACACACACACACACACACACACACACACACACACACACACACACACACACACACACACACACACACACACACACACACACACACACACACACACACACACACACACACACACACACACACAACACACACACAGATAGATACAGACACAACCCACCACCACCACCACCATACATGCATGCTCACAATGTGCGGAGTGCAGGATCTGGAGCAGGTAGTGTTACAGGTAACTCACCCATGTCAAGTTGGCTCTGCCAATCACAGCTCCACATGGAACTCTGCCACTGTGATTTCCTCTGGCATCCGATCTCATCGGTCCAGCTGGTATTATACCTCCAGACTATTCTTTCACATTAGCGATATGTGTGAGTCTCATACGCTGTTAAAGCTATAATAAATAAACAAATAAAGAAACAATGTGTTTTGGAAGATGTGTTTTTATTTATTATGCCCTTTTATTTATTATGCTCTTTGCTAAACACAAGATACAAAGTCCCTTTCCAATCCAGGAGGACAATTCTACAAGATTGTTTCACACAATTACAATGGAATCCAATTGGAATCATTATATCAGTCTAATCACCTGTACATTTTATATTACTATACACACTTTACTGTTACATTTGCACTCTGGTTGGATGCCAAACTTCTTTTCGTCGTACTGTACTTGTGCTGTATAATGACCATAATTTGTTATTACCAGAAACGAATCTAATATAATCTAATATATACCAACTCTCTAATAATCCTACAGGGCTGAAATGCAGAAGGAAGTATCTTGGGTTTTCATATTATCTAAAAAAATGCCGGAGTGAAGTAGACCTGTGTTTTGAATTAAGACAAGTTCAAATAGAATACGTCCAAAGAGACGCCATTTGAGTTAAGACTCTCAATACACTCTTTGTGTGAACACCGGTCAAATTACCTGAGTATACGGCCTTATTCTTGCTTTGTCACTCTGTGAATCTTTCAGAGGAAAGAAACAATAATAGAAAGAGCTTTTTGTTTGAATCTCTTACCTTCAAGAGCCCTCACATAACCCCCTTTTTCTCCCCACAAGAAGGATTTCTCAGATACTAAGGCTCCTATATGCAGAACTATACCACCCAGCTAGCTAATAACCCCTTGGAGCCCCTTATCTCTGTGTGTATTTCCTATTGCCTCCATATTTCATATGCCATGTGTTTCTCTGTCTCTCCTTCGTCCTCCTTGTAGGGAGGCAAAATATGCAAATCCCATCAGATTTATAGCACTCTGTGCCTTTCAGTGTTCTCTGCTGTGGTATATTATTATTTTCAAGGGTTCTCAGCAGGATGTAAAAAGGATCATAAGTTATTCCTTCCACCTGACAAAAAAAGAAAAAAATATATATTTATATATATATATTCCGTCTTTTTCAAAGACGGACACGAGTACTAGTGGTATAATGATGTTACTTGTTATCATGTGACTGCAGGACCGAATACTTTGGACAGATTTCTGTGCATTCTGGGATATGAAACAGGACGTAAATTGACAGGAAATGCGTCCTAATGACAGAAGACCTCTTTCATGTGACAGCATCATATGCTCATTAAGACATTTAGAAAGGGGGAAAACAGGTGATACAAACATTTACATTCAAGCGACTCACAAAGGAACATTACTTTCACTTTCATTCATCTAAGACTGGAAATATGGGCTGACACACGTGCAAACACACACACACGCACACAAAGGATTCCTGTGAACTTTGAAGCCTCAACTTCATTTGTTTGTTTGTTTTCTTACACCGAGCGTTAATTTATTGAAAGTTTCCAAGGTATTATTAATAACGAGGGCTTATACTTTTCTCATTACATGCTATCCCGCCACAGGATCCATGGCGATCATCCAGAAGCTCATTGCACGCATCTCTAATCTCAGAAATCTTTTTATTTTCCCAACCACAAACACGTTTTCTCCTGCAGCACCTGAACAATGTGGTTTTTCAAATGAGGGAATATTAATATTTTCGGGGGTTGGTGTTGTTTCGCAGGAAGCAGGCAAGGGTAGGCAGGCGCCATGGCGGGCCGGTGGCTTCCACAGAGAGGGAGCTCTGGGTGTTGGAGGACTCTGATCAGGGCCATGACAGCCTCGTCCAATCAAGTCTGTTCAACATGCTGCTTTGACTGTCACTTTCAATTTTCACATGACCCCGCTGGTCCCAAAATGGAGGATAAGTGGCAGAAACTAGAATTGAAAGCTCATATTATTGGTCTGACAGCTTCACTCATCTGAAAGTAATGCAAAATGCAGTTCATATTTATACTGCGACCTTGCGCTGGAACAGGGAGCCTACTGTATATCTACATGCTAGCGCTAGGTACAGAGGGGAGAGGCTCGCCGTGTTGATACTTAGCTGAATTAGACTAAATGTAGCTTATCTGTGGCATCGCAGATGGAAGAATGCAACTCTGGAAGAAAAATAAAGTGAAGGTTTGTTTAAATGCTCCTTAAAGAGCAAGAACACAGTGGGTCTATTTTTGTTAAATGTATTTAAAGCTTACAGGAAATGTCACCGCTCCACTGTATTGGGCGGACTAGCAACACGACATACACCACAGTTTCTGACGTTTATTATAAAATCACTTCCTGCCTCTGCACGCCGAGCGGGCGGACGATCGTTCTCAATATCCTCATTCGAGCGTTTTTATCTGAGTGCTATCTGTGTCCATGCAGGCCATGAAAGAAGAGCATTATCAGTGAGATTGGATGCAGTCATTATCAGACATGGTGCTAGACAAGAGGGAGGGGTCCATTGTTCATTGTATGGTGGGTGCACAATGACTGAATAAGGTGTGTTCATTGTTCCCCCTCTCTCTCTCTCCCTGTATGAACGCCACAGTCTCCAATTTTGCCAGTGATGTTATTGTGCATAACCCAGCCGACGTGGAACGCCGCCATTGGAAAACGAGAAGGAGAAACGGAGAAAATAAAATCCATATCACAGCCCTCCGGCTTTCTCACTTACATCGGTTTTGCCATCTTTGCAAACAAACGACGTATTGCTTTTGAATCGCGGCCACGACGTGTGTGTATAAAAAGTTCACAACGTGATGCTATTTATTTTTTTCAAAGTCTGACCAAATGTGTAAGAGATAGGGGGAAGAAATAGAGAGAGAGAGAGAGAGAGAGAGAGAGAGAGAGAGAGAGAGAGAGAGAGAGAGAGAAAGAGAGAGAGAGAGCATCGAGGTTTATGGGTCATCGCGGCGTTCTACATTTCACCGTTTGACATGAAGCCAGGGGGACATTTCACATCGATACTCTCGTACGGACGTCGTGTAAAAACGTCGTCGTTAGGCTTCCGTGACTCTTTAGTATTTGCACAGGTATCGCTCGCTCGGTCAAAGCGATCCCGCTGTAATGTTTTCACCGACTCAACCCCCCGGTCCTCTCGGTCTCACCCCCCTCCCTTCGTCCAGACTGTAAACTTGTTGAAGAGTTAAGTGATAAACCAGAGAAGATCATCCACCCTCCCCCCTCCTCTGTATAATCCACACTTCTTGTCCCCTGCCTGCCCTTCTAATCCTCTGGCATGTGCTGGTGACATCACATGGCTACTGGCTCCGAGTCCCCCATGCAACTGTCATTAACTCCGTGAACAAATGAAAAACGACTGGGAGACTGGCCGGCTCCCGCCGGTGACCTTGGGTATTATTAGAGTGACCTCTCTTTGGCGTGACCAAAAAAAAGATTTTTTTTTTATATCATTGGGTGGAAGTACACTAAGGAATTATGGCCTGTCTGCCTGCATGGGCGGGGGTTGAAAGGGAGCATTCCACATGGGGGGACCGACGCCTGAGGCCCCTGCAAGGAACCCGTGTCGTGTAAACCTATACTTCGCTCTCGGCCCCCGGTTCATGAATACTTAATTAGGGAACACAACCTGGACTATCTTGGCTCACAAGTCGCGTGACCCTCTTTACTAACAATGCACAATATTTGGGTTTAGCATCGTGACATGTTCGGGGCTGAAATGTTACACTGTAAAGGGGAGCCAGTGGGGAATTGTGTCAGAGTAAGCGTTGTGACATCCACTCTCTTGCCGAGAGGGAGAAAGGGAGCAGTCAGGTGCGGCGGTGGGAGGCTTCCCCATATAGCCTGCATGGGTCTCGCTCCAAAACGGTCTTCCTCGCTGGTGAATTACATGCAGATAGTAATCTGAACCGACTGATGGATGACTGCTGTTTAGATTATTTGAGTAAGGGATGACACATGACTTCGGTGCATTAGGCTTCGCCTCGTAGGGGTAATTACACCATGCACCGTGCGTTATTTTTCGATAACCGTGCATTATCCCGTTTATACGAAAGCCACTTACCAAAGACAAAGAATATGTGCTATTTACTCATCTTTTCTATGTTAAATTGTGTAGAAATGTGTCATTTGTGCTTTGCTCACTGCTGACTTTCATTATAGTGTCTCTGTAGTACCTTAGCAACTGCTTGACGACCACCGTCAGTTGACTGATGGCCAGTGACGATGAACCAGAAAGCTAACTTTATGCTAGCAGGTTTTTCTGTCAATAACTGTGCCTAAGGTTGACAAAGTGAATATGATCTGACTATACAAGGCTGGCTTGTTTGTCCCCAAATCAATAAAGTTTTTCATGAAAGAATTGCTGAATTAGCTACGTGCTTTATTTTGCGAGAGCCGCTGTTATTTGCCAGAGCGAGTGGGATGCTGCTAATGTTGGTTTGGTGAAACACTTCTTGATTATGTCAAACTAATGGTGCCTTCAAATGGGGTTGTGTTTACCGTGTTCACAAGAAGAGTCCATATGAACGACCCACTGTTGTCGTATTCACTACTTCGTTTTTAATGTTGATATTCCCAATGGTCTCATCTTTTTCCTCTGTCCTTATGGCTTTGCATTTAGTTAGCTAAATTGTTAGCCTTGGTGGCTTCTAACACGGTATATATAATATAATATAATATAATACAAGTAATATATTTACGTTTCGTAAAATAAGACTTCACTTGCCCCGCACCACAAGCATTATTAGTTTGACTCCGATTGCACAGTTCTTTTGTGGACTTTCGCAGATAATAAATGTAAATGTATTAATTATGTAAGTTACCTTTAAACTTCGATGCCCCGAGGGAGTTTCGAACCTGTGGTCTCCCACATCGCGGGCAACAGCACAGATCACTATACCAAGAGGTGAATTCACTGCTTTGCAACGTGTCTATATGTCTTTTAAGGGTGAGAGTGAGTTTAACCCATAGCACCGCTACTCACCCCAGTCACTTCACAACATCTGAAGTCCTTCGTGACTGCGCTTCGCGGTACCATCCGTTACACTCACCCTCCTTAAACTCACTCCACTCCACCCAAGGCATCCGGGTCATTCTGCACCAATGTAACGGTTGTGACATCGTGACCTTAAACTTCGATGCCCAGAGGGAGTTTCAAACCTGTGGTCTCCCACACCACGGGCAACAGCACAGACCACTATACCAAGAAGTGAACTCACTGCTTTGTAACGTGTCTATGTGTCTTTTGAGGGTGATAGTGAGTTTAACCCATAGCACCGCTACTCGCCCCAGTCACTTCACCACATCTGAAGTCCATCGTGACTGCACTTCACGGTACCATCCGTTACACTTATACAATACGCAATTATATTACTTATGGCTATAACATAATATACATTATGTACCTTTTTCCTGTGGTTGATATGTACTTTGATTACATATATATATATCTTTTATTATCTTTTTCCCCCTTCTTTTTCCGTTTTTCTCCCCTCCCAATGTTAGTCGTTATGCCAATTCCCAATCCCCTTCCTGGTCGTTGCGCACTCTACCCCCTACCGTCGGTCTAGGAGGGCGGAGACTATCACATGCTTCCTCCGACACATGTGTACCCAGCCCACCACTTCTTTTCCCCTGGCAGCGCGGACTCTCACTGGGAGAGTGTAACATGTGGAAGGTCACACTACCTCCCTCCAGATCCTTCCCTCGCTGTGCAGGCGCCCCGACCAAACTGTAGGAGTCGCTGTTTACAACCACCCGGACCCACCCACCGGCTTACCTCCTGCTGACTCATGCCAATTGAGCCAGTATGACGGCCGGCCAAGCCGGAGGCAACGCCGACAGCCGGATTCGATACCAGTGTCTCTCGTGTTGGTGACGAGCGCTTAGTCCGCTGCGCCACCCAGCCGCTTGTTTACATATTTTAAGCAAGATCGGGCTGTGGCTTCAGGATGCATTGCCCAGTTGCCTAGCAACGATGTCCTCATGACTTTAACCACTTGAATGCCAAATAATATAGTCTACTCAACTTCCCATGTCGAGACCACAAACTCACAAGTTCCGTTTGAAGGCAGCATCACATTCTACGAACACCAGAGTGGCTTAGCTAGCTCAATCTTGATGAAACACTAAGATATTTGTCTAACAAAATAGCTTTACATTCATGAATCAAATCACAGAAGTGAAAGTTCACAACACTTGATACAGAGTATGAGCTGTAGGGCTAATGTTAGGTAGCTAGCTAGACCAGCTGAACTGATGCAGAGCTGGTTGCCAGTGTAAGTGCATTCACTTTGAACTGTGAGAGGCTCCAACCATGCAGTATATCTGACATTAATCAACACCCCTCCGGCCAATCAGAATCGATATTCACCTATATAGGCTAGGCCATGAAATAATAATAATAATAACAATAATAATAACAATAACAATAACAATAACAATAATAATAAATAACACTTTAAGTGCCGAAAACGTGTTTAGGCGTCTTTCCTAGCCATGCTAAAGTTGCAGAGGACGCCCTAACTCGTCTTTAATATCAATATTTCAAAAATCTGTGATCGAAATCATATTTTTCCTCTGCAGCCCTGAGACACAGTGCTGGCCTCCTCTCAACTCTCTAGCGGTTCAAGAGCGCCATCTGGTGGCCGATCGGCAGAAGCGCCAAACAGGAAGTCATGTGGATGAAGTGCTGATCACCCATATTACTTCCGGCCACGCTCTATAGCTCCCGCGACTCCATCTTGAAACACTCGATAATAGATCGCTCGCCCTAACTCAATAAACAACGTTATTTGGACGTATATACTATTATACAACCTGGAAATGGACCGGGTATTTCGACATCCCATAATGGAAAACTGTCTACCCCGCGCTGATCGCCCAACGGCCCCCGGAGACTGGGGTGAGTTTTAGCGTGTAATATTACCGTGTTCGACACTAACTGCTATGATGAACATTTGACCCACATTAGATGAATGGTATAACGTTGCCCACGGAATTATAAACGATCCCCCGCCCATCCGGTCATCATCAGATGATACGTAGAAACTTCTAGAAGTACGTCCAATTGAAATTTTTGATCTCGCACAGATTCCTACCAAACTGTATTTCATCATCAATATAATGCAATTGGGGCTATAAATCACGTTCTGGAGAAAGCTGCAGAAAGAGATGAAAACATACTTATACTTTAGATCATATTTTAGTATGAATATGTGAATGAAAAAGTTTAACGTTGCTACACCATGAACAATACATACCTTGAATGGGCCCTAATAATGGCAATCTAGCAATAGAATTTAAAAAGTTATAGCCCTGCAAAGAAGGGGAACTTCTCCATAGACAAATAGAGCTGGCAAGGGATGGTATATCATGAATTTAACCTTCGGCAGTTAAAGTGACAATAAAGCAGTCAATGTTTAAATCTAAGCTAGCTATAGTGAAAGAAAGAAAGCCCTATTCAGTCTAAATTGTGCGAAGCAGGATAATTAACTTTGCAAGAAAACTCCATATATTTGATAAAGGATGTGGAGGAGTCTTTGCACCAACTCTGCAGGGAAAAAACAATAATGACTATCCTTATGCACCTTATAAGGGAGCACACACGCACACACACACACGCACGCACGCACGCACGCACGCACGCACACACACACACACACACACACACACACACACACACACACACACACACACACACATACACACACACACACACTATATCCTTGCTATATGGCAGATGACAAAAACGATGCATATTATAGACACAAACTGTATAATGCAAACAACATATTTAAATACCAAGGTAGCCTTATCTTATGATTCAAAACGAAGAATGAATGCATGGGTGAATTAATGAAATAATGAATGAATGGAAGGAGAAGAAGGGGGGGTCGTCTGTCAATCTTACCATCAATCAACACCATCAAA
Source organism: Notolepis coatsorum (assembly GCF_963971535.1). Lineage (NCBI taxonomy): Eukaryota > Metazoa > Chordata > Actinopteri > Aulopiformes > Paralepididae > Notolepis > Notolepis coatsorum. The sequence continues at coordinate 68,696,801 of NC_140182.1, forward strand.
AACGGAGAATCAGTCAGTCAGCCTGTAAGGAAATGACTTGGAACATAGACGCTCTGGATAGGCCTATTTATGGAGCAGGGGGAGAGGAGGACAGGAGAACACCTGAGAGTCAGAGATGATGATGTAATCAGTGCTCCAGATTGAGGGCTCTCCACCATTACAATCTTTAGATTGGAATAAAAGTTCCTCCCCGAACAACTCATTCTAAACCAATAGACAATCACAGTCTCTGATATCAATTTCGGCGGAGATGTATCCCCGCTGAACGTATCAGAAGTCAGGCCCATACTTCACGTGCGTGCGGCCGGTCATCATGCTCCAGTGATAAGGGGAGATAGGCCAGGTCCTCCCAGTCGGCTAGCCGTCGTTTACGTGCATAAATCGATAAAGGTTCGCATCCCGCAACAATTCTGCTGGTAGGCTATCTCCAAGGATCGTATTTTACGAGTATGAAGGGGTCAATTGGTCGCCATTAGTGGGAAACAATTAGTAGCCGGATAGGGCCGAGTCAATGGGTTCTGAATGTCAGCGCCGCGGTTTAGGGCCTTGCACCGGAGCGACCTTTGACGTTGGAGAGACAACAAAGAGTGGGTGAGCGTAAACGCAACTAATTCGCTTGGGATATTGATAGTATGGAAAATTCCCTGTTGCCTGATGCAATTTCAGCCTGCGTATTGGGCTATGGATTTTGCTGGCGTAATTAGGGGGATTGACCAATGCGAATAGTTCTCCTGTTTCTCTCGGCCCTCGACGCGCTCACAGAGCTTCCTGGACGGTTCAACACAAGTTCTCACAAGTGTAACTCATTAGTCATTAGATAGCATCCATGCTAACTATGGCAGATGGCAAAAACTATATGCATAGACACAAACTGTATGCAAACAACATATTTGAATACCAATGTATAGCCTATACTGTTATCTTATTATTCAAAACGAAGAATGAATGCATAATAGTGAAATCATGAATGCATGAATGAATGACCTATTAAAAATATATAAATAGGTAAACGCTTGAGAAGGCACACAAAGGCGTCTCACAGTTCATCTATACGGGCGGGACAATTTAGGGCTTTTCTGTGTGGCTTATAGGGAGGGAAAATACTTTGTATAAATATTTCACACACATTAAAATAATTACAGCCAAATATGACATTAGAACAGATTTGGGCATTTTCGGCCAGTTAAAATAATAATAAATGTATGGACTCGTGGCTAAATCCACCCCTTCGCTTGCCGTTCATTCACTGCCTCGTGATTCGTCCCTTCATTAGAATTTGAGGGTGTCGCTGCTCTCACGTCACTCTGCCTGCTGCCCGGTGCACTGCTTTTATATCTGCCTCGACATCATCAAAATGTTCCCAAGTGGAATACTGGCTTATTTATTAATTTATTTATTAATTTATTTATAATCACATTTCAGTGTCCCTCCGCCCCCCCCCATGTTATGACAAACTTTACTGTGTCACAAGCGAGACAATTTCATCAGTGCAACATTCATTCGATTTCCAAGTAAATTTCAACAGATTTGAAATGATTTTATGCATTGTTAGATAACACAATACATGCATTTATGATACAATACACGTTATTATGATTACAAATACAATTATATTAGTATTATTATTATTATTATTATTATTATTATTATTATTATTATTATTATTATTATTATTATTATTATTATTATTATTATTATTATTATTATTATTATTATTATTATTACGTTTCACACCACATACGCTTATCTATTCTACATGGGGTTAGGGTTGACAATAGGCTATAGGCTATAACATAATAGGCATAAAGAGAGACCACTAGTTAATATGACAAAACGCAGGTTTACAAACAAATAAAACGAAAATAGCGCAGTTGGACCTTTTCCGAAATAGCTTACGTTACCTGTTATTGTTTATAGTATGGCAAGAAACATCACTTGCTGTTTGGAAATATTTGCATTATTTCGTTTAATGTCTGCATACTAATGACAGTGAAGAAGAAGAACAAGAAGAAGAACAATAATAATAATAATAATAATAATAATAATAATAATAATAATAATAATAATAATAATAATAATAATAATAATAATAATAATAATAATAATAATAATAACAATAATAATAATATCAATAACAATACAAATAACAATAACAACAACACAAATAATAATAATAATAATAATAATAATAATAATAATAATAATAATAATAATAATAATAATAATAATAATAATAATAATAATACTATAGGCCTACTACTACTAATAGAATGATGATGATTATAATAACATGCTATTATTATTATTATTATTATTATTATTATTATTATTATTATTATTATTATTATTATTATTATTATTATTATTATTATTATTATTATTATTATTATTATTATTATTATTATTATTATTATTATTATTATTATATTTCACTGCTTCCTATTCGTTTAACAGGATATTGTGAAAGTATAGCCTAAGTTATACCTTAATTGTTTTTGGCTCCAGTGCAGCTGCCTATTGGCGGACTGCAACGTACCTACTGGGTCTCTGATAAGCCTAATGTGTTTCATTTATCATCAGTCTACATTCTGTGCAGGGCAGGCAGTGGGGCACACAGCTAGCACGACACATTATTGTGGCAAACCATACTTTCAAACCTGCAACGTAATTCCGTAACACACGTTTATCTTCTTACTTTAGTGTACTATATAACGTATTATGTATTTGTTTGTTTGTTTGTTCACAATCAATGTAGTTCTCTTTAAATAAAGTATTTTCTCAGTCTGATCAGCAAAAAGATATAGGCCTTGCCTTGCCATTTGCAGCAGCTAATTGTTGTTGATAAGTGAGCCGTGAAACACTGTAGATCTATGCGTCATTCAGACACGGTGTTGTTTAGGCTCCTATCTGCGGGGCGGGAGGGGGACACTTGACACACGTCTCTCATTTAATTCTGTTATTTGTTGTTTGCTGTTGTTGATGATGATGATCACGGCGACGAAGAAGAAAAAGAAGAAGAAGAAGAAGAAGAAGAAGAAGAAGAAGAAGAAGAAGAAGAAGAAGAAGAAGAAGAAGAAGAAGAAGAAGAAGAAGAAGAAGAAGAAGAAGAAGAAGAAGAAGAAGAAGCGGAGGAGACTATCCAGACGTCCAGACTATGCATTTGACATTTCATTAGATTAGATTAGATTCAAATGTATTGTCGTTATACTGTAGTGTACAACACAAGTGTACAACGAAAATAAGTTTGGCATCCAACCGTGCAAATGTAACAGTAAAGTGCGATAGTAATATGTACAGATGATTAACCTGGGTACAAAATATACAAGTTAGTAATACTTAATATTGCTAATCAGATGTATGTAAAGAGTGTATTATATAAATAGATAGTATAGGAACTTGGAATGTATCGGTCAAAGAGCACCTTGACCGATCTTGGCCACAAAGACAGACACCGTCATCGTGCGCAGTAATTACAGTATAGTGTGTATGGCTGGCTGCCTTCCCAAAAAACAGTAATTGAACCACATCTCTTTTAACCAAAGAGATAGCATTATAGATGGCTCGCAGGACGGAGGGAGTTGTGAAAGCAATGATGGACACACTATTGTCCAAAATTTGACCCTCTATTAACACCGCTTGGCGGCATCTGGATCCAGTCAGCACGGAGGGAGTGGGACACACAGGTCATTTTCTCTCCCAACATACCAAATCCCCTCTTTTTAAATATACACCCACCACCAATAAATAGATGAAGGCCACAGCCCAGAACCCCAATCTCTGCCTTTATCACTTCCTGCATTACCAGTCCCTCCAAGCTCCCCTTTGTGTCGCACGTGCGTCCAATTTGCTGCTAATTTGCTTCTAATCTTGTAGAATTCTTAATAAGCATGTCCATCCCCCTCCAAACCTGAGTTGTCGAAATGTAGACCATGGCATTGACATGTTCCCCTCACTATGTCGTGACATAATGGAAGCTCTTGTTTATACTGTGAAGATCTTGCATTTTTGCATCTTAAAAGCTTGCATTATTTTATTTGTTTGCATTTTGTACTTCACTTTGTACTTTAGTTTGTATATTGTATATTTTGTATACTGTTTGGCCTTTATTCTTATTTTTTGTTTTGTTTTACTGTATATGAAGCACAATCTCAGCTCATATAGAACCAAGCATTTCACTGTAATGTATATGTGACAAATCAAACAAAACTTTAAACTAGAACTTGATATTGCGACCCCAAAAAAAAACCGAACATGAAGAGGGATCTCTAGGTGGCATTTTTCATTATGAATTACTTGGTGAAAGATGAGTGGCAAGGACCAGTCAATTGAACACGTGCACCAAGAGAGCAATAGTGTTGCTTAGAGACAGAGATATTGCATGCTCCTCCACCGGGAGCGCGCGCGGCTCTGACCTTATGCTAATTGACTCCTGCCCAGTCTTTAGCGGGGAAGCAAGAACACACCACCACCATGTCACTAATAATACCATGGCAGGGACATGCTTTCATATCAAGACTCCTTTTAATGAAAAAGAAAATGCTAAATGCACGTTGGAAAAAAAGTAATAACGGCACCAACTTGTATCCCAGTGCGCTCGTTATGATATTCAATAATACAGCAGGAATGACTGAATGTCTTCTAAAGATCAGCGTTCACCTACATTCTAAAAACCCCTTCGGAGAACAAGATGTGATGTTTCTTTATTTGATGGGAGGAATATCAACAACCTGGGTCGTTCACAAACCAGGACATTGTTGACACAGACACCTCACCACCTGCTTGATCTGTGTGTCACATGGCACAAGCACAAGGAGGTCAATGATGAGAGAGAGAGAGAGAGAGAGAGAGAGAGAGAGAGAGAGAGAGAGAGAGAGAGAGAGAGAGAGAGAGAGAGAGAGAGAGAGAGAGAGAGAGAGAGAGAGAGAGAGAGAGAGAGAGAGAGAGAGAGAGAAGATGGGGAGGAGGGGAGGGAGGGGGTCAAAATGGTGGGCAGAGGGATCAAAGGGGTTAGAACCTCTGGAAAGGTCTGTATTGGGTTGTGGCAGGTTATCTGAAGTGGACACTGATAATAGCCTCTTAGCCATGCCATGTTTGATCCTTTCAGCAGCTAGGAGGGGGGAGTTAATCAATAGTGCAGAGTAGATCAGTGATATGAGGTTACTGTATGACCAGCTAGTGAGCAGCCAGGCAGGATCAGGACACCAGCTAATTGGTTGATCGTTTGACAGGGTCAACCTGGGAAGCAAGAAGAAAGGAGGAGAGAAAACATCTCATTATCGTCGGTAGGTAAGCGACACACAATATGTCACAGATAGTTAGAAATCAATTAGAGATTCATCCAAAAATCCTGGCAAGAAAAACAGAACAGAACTATCGTTCGAATTGCTCTGAATCGTGTACAGAAACAGATACATTTCAACAGAGAACCAATCTCTGTGAATTAGGAACATTTCTATTACAGCCATGAATGCATTTCTCAGAGGAGGGGAAACACGTGTTGGTACAACATGCAAGCCTTTTGAGGTACAAACACGAAATAGCCCTTTTAATCAAGGTTAAGTAATACGGGCACCATCCTCCTATGTGGTATTCATAGAGAAGAGAGAGAGAGAGGGAGAGAGAGAGAGAGAGAGAGAGAGGGGAGAGAGAGGAGAGAGAGGGGGAGAGAGAGAGGGAGGGAGGGAGGGAGAGAGAGTGGGAGAGAGAGAGAGAGAGAGAGAGAGGGGAGAGAGAGAGAGGGGGAGAGAGAGAGGAGAGAGAGAGAGAGAGAGAGAGGGGAGAGAGAGAGAGGGGGAGGGAGGAGGGAGGGAGGGAGAGAGAGTGGGAGAGAGAGAGGGGGAGAAAGAGAGAGGGAGAGGGAGAGGGAGGAACCATTCATTGTGTGTTCAAAGCCAACCTTGTCGATAGTGCTCACAGTGGGCCGGGGGAGAGTAATAGCACTTTCCTGATTCTACATTGATATCATATAATCCAGTGTGCCCTGTTCCAGTATCATATTTATCTAACCTGCTGGGGGACGGGGTAAGGGGACGGGGTCCCTGCTGCTCGGAGCAGACGCATTACACACCGCCTCGCGTATTCTTATTGATTACTCCCACCCCACAGCACAGGGACCGTAATTTAACGCAGCAGGCCCCCGCGGTTAATACTGGAATTCAAACATCCCATCTACACTTCAAGGGACGAAAACAATTGACACTTTAAGAACGCGCGGGGCCCTCTCTAAACGGGATCTGAGGGGAATGGATCTGCATTTTTCGGTCTGTCCCCCCCCCCCCTCCTCTCCCCCTCCCTCTCTGTCCTCCCTATCCTGTCAGTTGGCCTTATCGTGTGTCCGTTCATGAGAACTGTGGTTGGATTATTATTTATTATTATGTTGTCTCTCGGACAATAAAAAACGACGACTTACACTAGATATGTTGACATCATTAGTGGCAAATTAATCATTTTATACGTGTATTTGATTGAAATCCCATTTCAATTGTCTTTCATGGTAACCATAGGCATCGTTTTAGGGGGGGGGGGGGGGGGGGCTGCAGGGGACATGTCCCCCTCAACATTGAGAAGAGGTCAATTTGTCCCCCTCAAAGAATTATAGCTATGTGAAAGACAACCCCCCCCCCAGAAATATTTTTCAACAGATGAAGATAATAATAAGTCTTCTCTCCAGTAACTGTCGTGCACAATATGAGACCTGTAAGAGTAGCCTAATCTTTAAAGAAGTGATTTCTTGCATGTGTGATATGGTTTGAATGTGCAGAAACAATACAGGAGAATAAATATTTGAAAGCAATACAGAATCCCTGAGAGCCTTACTGCATTATATTCCATTATATTTGTCTTTTCCTTTATATAAATAAAGATATTTCCACCTTAAATTGATGCATAAAAGTTCACCAGAATGCAGGGAATGATGTGTTTGATGCTCAACATTTCCTGGGGGACGACCACCAGACCCCCGCTTAAAGTGTTGAAACCAAACCTACGCCCTTGATTGTAACCTATGTTTAAAATAAAGCCAAATTATTACATATCTCTCTCGCATTTTGCCCTCAAAACCTTCACTTTTGGAGCAACGATGCAGAAGAACTGCCTAGAAGCAGCAGGGTGTGAGTGCACTTGGTTTGAACCTGTGCAGGAGATAAATGCCTTGCCCAAGGGCAATCCAGCAGTAAAAGTGAGAGTGGTGCTCACAACTCTGCTTTCAGCCTATGGGGCGTCACTGGCCCAACAATTACCCTGACGAAAAGCTGACTTCGTAAGCAATGCTGAAAAGTGCTTTATCTGTTTTTTTTTGTTTACAATTGATAAAAAGGAATGGTGCTAAACCATGACACAGAGTGAACCTCAAACAATCCCGGGCACCAAATAATAAACGCTATTGTTTATAGGGCACAATCGGGAGGGCAGATAGTCCTGAAGAAATGCCTTCTCAGGAAGCTGCCTTGTATTGTTTCATTAACCAGACACTTATGATTAGTAGATCATTGACAGGCCTTCTTATCGACCAGATAAGAACACAAGCGAGTATCAAACTCAGCACTTTATGCATAGCTGACTCTATCGGCGCTCTCTCCCAGATAGCCCCGGTCATGTTTGCCTTCTGGCAGCTCTGTTTACTTTAGTGTGTCACCGGTGAGAATAATGTGTTGGCTCCCTCCCCAATCAGGAAACAGGCACACTGAGAAAATGCGGGTGCTATTTGAGGTGTTTGAAAGAGCCAAAAGGCACCTCTAAGAACCTGTTGGGGTTTCATGAAAAGAGATTCTTTGAAGATCTCTTAAAAGGGGTCTTGAAAGTTCCATGTTGTTTGGAGCCTTATCGTTAAAAATATAAGACTCCCAACTGGAATTTACATATATGTACCAGGCAAATGAAGGTTACATGTTTCATCTTTTGGTCCGTTTTATGACTTTATGTCTATGTTTTCCTTCCCCCAAGGGGCCATCTTTGGATGTATAGAATTCTGTTGCATAGGGAACAGTTTGGACCCAATTGTATTTCCTGTCAACTATTGCATTAGCAAACATTGCAACAGGAAATACACTTGGGTCCTTTTGGAATGTTATTATTGTTACTTTGAAACCATCTATACTGCATGTTAACCATTTTAAGATGTGCAATAACACTGTGTTGTCAGTGGATCATTTACAACTTTATTTCACTATTGATATTTACCTCTGCCAGGACGAAGCCAGTCTGTGTCTGTCTGTGTGTCTATTTTCACCATATCTCGAGAAGTAATTGCCATGAAATTAGCTGTGCACATTCATGATCCCAAGAGGAGGAAACCCTTTGATATTGGTGAACCCATGACCTTTCCTCTAGTGCCACTATCAGGCTTAACTTTCCATTTTCAAATGAGCGTATCTCCTGACCTCTTAGTCATAGTCACTTAATTTGCTGTGAACATTCATGACCCCTGTATGAACCTATTAATTATGGTCAATTAAGGCCAAACTGACAAAAAATATAAAAAAAATAATATATATATAAAAATATAATGCTATGCACATTGCACATTCATGATCCCAAGAGGAAGAAATTACCTCTAATATCCCATCAGGCCAAACTTCCCATTTTCAAATGAGTGTATATCCAGACCTATTAGTATTTCATTAAACATTTATATTTTATTTTAATATATGAATTTGAATGAATATTCATGACCCCTAAAGAAAGAAGCTCTAATGCCACCATGTGGATTTGTAGTCTGGGTCTGTCAAGACTGGCGATATCGGCAACTCTTGTTTCTGTCACCTGCCCTGTGGAATGTTGATGGGAAGGTAATGGAAAAGTGGGGAGATTGTTTTAAGCCTTGATGGATGTCTGCAGTGCACTCTAATGAGTGTTCATTCTTTTAGTTCCCTTCTACTCAAAATGTGTTTTTATGCTTAACTCCTCTTGGAGGCGAGACTTTGACTATACAGAGTTTTATTTGTGCAGAACTTGTCACCAAAGCGCCTTTTTCACATTCTTCTCCTGGAGAGGGAGAGGTTCTCTGTACTTCCATGAAATCTGAGTCGCATGTGTGATGTCACTAATAGATCGAACCTACTGTATCATGGTCCAACATGTGGTAACTTGACACCTTTAGCTTCGGCATACACTGAAAGCTGAGTAGGTATTGACATATCTGGAAAGAATATAAGCTACCGACTTGGAATTATCAATGGGTGTTTTTGCATATTCATAGATCCCTACATTCTTAATGAGGGTTTGATTGATTGATTGAAAACTTTATTAACAGATTGCAGAATGGGTACAATACAGTACGGCTCAATACACACAATTGTTAAGGGGATGCAGACCAGAGAAAGACTTTCGTCTTGTTTACATCAGGGTCCCCCATTTTCAATTCATAATGACATACGCAACATACAGATATATATCATGACATTTCTGACATACAAGATATGGAAATATACAGTACTGACAGAGATCCTAACAGAAAATATATACATACGAGGGGGAGGAAACTGTACATTAGAAGGGGGTTGGGTGGGTGGGAGGGGGGTTTTGGACATTTACGGGGGCCATACAGATATACAGATATATATCATGACATTTATGACAATACATGACATACAGGTATACAGTACTGTTACATTTGTGACATACAAGAGATGCAAATATACAGTACTGTTAAACAGAGATCCTAACAGATAATATATACATACGAGGGGGAGGAAACTGTACATTAGGAGGGGGTGAGTGGGTGGGAGGGGGGGTTTGGACCTTTACGGGGGCCAGTTTCGAATTGCAGCCTCCCGTAGGTGCTCTTTGAGAGCGGTTTTGAAGGTGGGTAGGGATTCAATTTTTTTTATGGCTGTGAGTAGGGCGTTCCACATTGATGTGGCATAATTGTGAAACGTGTTTAGACCCTTGTTTGTGCCGAATCTGGGTTGAACATGATTTATGGAACTGCCTCTGGTGTTGTGGTCGTGGTATTCACTGACCTTTGGGAAGTATTTCGACATGTACACGGGTACCTTAGTGGTGTAGTGTATCTTGTAGACCAGGCCCATTGCAAGTTGCTGTACTCTGTTGTCTACTCTAAGCCATCCTAGGTTGTCAAAATGGGCAGGGGTGAGGAGGGTTTTAGGAATAAGGTCAAGCAGTAGTCTGACCAGTTTGTTTTTTGATGTTTGTAATCTTGTTTTTAGTGCCTTTGAGGTGCTTTGGTACCATGAGGTGCAAGCATAGTCGTAGTACCCTTGAATGAGTGCTCCTGTTAGAGTCTTCCGGGTATTCTTGTTTACCAGAGAGGAGATCCAGTACAAGAATCTTGTTCATTGGTTGACTTTTTTGATTACATTGGATGCCATTTTGTCACAGGAAAGATTTGCCTCTAGGATGGAACCCAGGTATGTAATTTCATCTTTCCTTGTGACAATATTGTCACCCACTGTAACAGAGAAGCCGTTGGTTTTGCTGAGTTTGTTATTTGATCAGAAGAGAATGGACTCTGTTTTACCCAGGTGTAATGATAGTTTGTTATCAGCGAGCCAGGTGCATATTCTGCCGAGTTCTGAACTGAGGGTTTTTTCAACCTGTAACTTGTTCTTGTCAGAGACCAGCAGGGCTGAGTCGTCCGCAAACAGGAACAAGTTGCAGTCACAAGGTGAACAGTAACGGTCCTAGTATGCTTCCTTGTGGAACACCACAGCTCACTGGGGGGGGGGGTAGAGTACCGTTTACCTCTACCATCTGTTCTCTCCCCTCCAGGTAGGATTGCATCCAGCTCACTGATAAACTATCAAAACCAATTGCTTTTAGCTTGTCAATCAGAATGGAGTGATTGATAGTGTCGAAGGCCTTTTGTAGGTCCAGCATGACCATGCCGCAGTAATTGTCCGCGTCCACCTCTTGTTTGATGTGGTCGTTCAAATAGAGAAGGCATGTGTCAGTGGAGTGGAATGTTCTGAAGCCAGATTGGAATTCGTAGATTCGCTTTTTTCCCGCGAGGTACTTTTCGCGGAAGGTGTAGAGATGCTGCTAAGCCATTTTCAGTAGTTTATTGAATTATAAATATTTCTTAATTATTCAGGTAACTCTAAACAAATCACAACAGGTTCAAGTTACAACATAGTGGATTATTTGAAGACATTTATTTAAGGGTGCGGCCGGGTAGTGCAGCGGACTAAGCGTCTGCCTACCACCGCAAGAGACACTGGTATCGAATCCGGCTGTCAGCGGTACCTCCGGCTTGGTCGGTTGTCCATACTGATACAATTGGCAGTGTCAGCGGTTGGGAAGCCGGTGGGTTGTATCCTGGTCGTTGTAAACAGCGACTCCTACAGGTCGGTCAGGGCTCCTGCACAGCGAGGGAGGGAACTGGGGAGGGTAGTGTGATCCTCCCACGCGAGAGTCCTCGCTGTCAGGTGAAAAAGAAGCGGCTGGCTGTGTCCACATGTGTTGGAGGAAGCATGTGATAGACTTCAGGGCTCCCTAGACCGGCAAGTGGGGGGCAAAGGCGCGCAACGACCCGAAAGGGGAGGGGGGAATTGGCATAACGACTAAATTGGGATGGGAGAAAAATACAGAAAAAGGGAGGAGAAAAAGTTGATAAAAAAAATACCTTTCTTTAAGCGAGACATAAAGGAGCACATACAGTAAGTTGAAGAGACCATTTCATTTAATTTTAAACTTGTATTTCAACTTGTAAGACACTGAGGTTACTTCAGATGACGAGCTTAAAAAATACATTGTTGTCAATTTCATAGATATGGGCACAATAAATAAGAATACAAAATAAATAAAATCACCTAAGACAGTTACAAGTCGACACAGTGGTGGGGGATCATACTTTTAAATGCAGCAAGAGAAGGAAGAACCTTCAGCTTCAGAGTCAGTTGGAGGAATTCCAGGTGTTGGAAGCATCAAAGGAAAAAGCAGTTATCCTAATTCAGAGTAAACTGGAGGAACCCTAGGATCAAGGCACAAACTTCGTCGGAGCAAGAGGAGAGTTCGCTAAAGCACTGAAAGAGATGGATCAGGAAGAGTTCAAGGAACTTGGATGTGAGTTCATCATGAACACCCCTGCTGCAAGTCATATGGGTGGTGTCTGGGAAAGACAAATACGCACCATCAGAAGCGTCTTGACGTCCATTCTAGCACAGTCAGCCACACAACTTGACTGCTCTTCTCTACGAACGTTCCTATATGAAGTCATGGCGGTTGTAAACAGCAGACCTCTGACCACTGATTGTCTCAATGATTCATCTAGTCCAGAGCCCCTGACACCAAACCACATCCTGACCATGAAGTCCACAATCCTCGCTCCACCTCCTGGAAAGTTCGTCAAGGAAGATCTGTACCTCCGCAAAAGATGGCATCGAGTTCAACTTTTATCCAACCACTTCTGGACAAGATGGAAGAAGGAGTACCTCCTGACTCTCCAACAGAGACAGAAGTGGACCAAAGATCGTCGGAACGCAAAGGTCGATGACATTGTACTCCTACAGAATGATGCCACACCACGTAACCAGTGGAGGATGGCGAAGGTTATCGAAGTGTACCCAGGGAAAGATGGGAGAGTGCGAAGACTTAAGTTGCTTATCAGCGACTCCACCCTTGATAAGAAAGGAAAGCGCATCTCCACACCCGTCCACCTGGAGAGGCCCATCTATAAGACGGTGACGCTGGTGGAAGCAGAATGAAGTTTCTTTCTCCCTCTTATCTTTCTCTATCTTTTTCCCTCTCCCTCCAGGTGCAGTCTGAGGTGATTTGTCCTGTGGAGGCCAAGGACCGTAGTTATTGTATTTAGGCTTTGTTTAAGTTCTATGCAGTATGTTGTCTCTAAGTTATTGTAAGAATCATATACAATTGATATGTTTGGTGGGAGTGTAACTGCCTCTGTGTTCAGTTTAAGTTTAAGTTTGATGTCATAGTAGAACAGGCTAGAACAGGCTAGAACATTAGCTCTGCCACAACATTCTGGAACGTTCGTGATTATGTCATAGCTGAACATTCTAGAACCTCGCACATCCTTATATAAGTGGACGTTTCGGCCACAACCAGTCCTTTCGGGTAGAGCTCCTAGCAAGAAGAAGAAGCAGAAGAATCTGCTAAATGTCCATAATTTCCTCTCGTATTGCATGCAGCCAATAAGGTACGTTTGGTGTCGTAAATGTTGCTATGTGTAGCTAAGGTGCTAGCTAGAGGCTTGCTAAGCATCAATGATTGTGTAGCCTCTGTGCTTTGCTTGATGCGTTCCACACGATTTGCTACAAACACATAACATATTCTGGCTTCATTATTGATGTACCCAAGGACAACCCTTGAATCAGTCCAGAAGACTTCTCTACTTCCAGTTCTTTCTTGAGCATGTCACTGGTGCGGACAGCTACCACTGCTGCTGACAGCTCGAGCCTTGGTATGGTTGTGACCTTAGTAGGAGCAACTCTTGACTTTCCCATTACTAAGGCACAATGGACTTCACTTGACATACTCACTGCTCTGAGGTACAAGCACTCTCCATAGCCTGACATACTAGCATCAGAGAAATGGTGAAGTTTGTAGTGTTGTGTTACGATTCTGGTTCCTGACTACGGTCGGGAACCACCCACTTTCTCTGTCATCTGTCACCTGACTGCTGTCACTTGTTTTTCCCTGTCATTTAGTGCTGTCAGTTAGGGGTTGGCTTCTGATTGGCTGTCACGGGGGTGTGTGTGGAATGTTGGTATTTGGTGGCTATTTAACATTCCTTTCCTCTGCTTGTCATTCGTCAGGTCTTCACTATAGGCGTTCGGAGATAACGCGGCCGGTTCCAGTTCTGGACCACCACTAAGCTCCATTATCTATTCTCTCGTTCCTTTGCCTTTGTCAAGTCAAGTCAAGTCAAGAGTTTTAATTGTCACGGCATACAGGTATACAATGAAATGCGGGTGGTCTTGCCCGCAACGATGTGCAATACAGTGGTACATATAATAGAATCAAAAAATGAAAAAACAACATTGTGCAGTAAACAGGTAACAGGTAACATGGAGTGACATCTCGGTATCTGTACATAGTTATTTACACAGCATATGGGACATGCTAGTTAGCTTTGGTAGTGCAATACACTGTTCCTGTTATTCTAATTTAAAGTGTCCTTTCCTTTGGCCATAAGTGTGCGTGTGTGCGACATGAGTGTGTGCCCGCTCATGTTAAAGTGTTAAGTGGCTGCTCGTGTGTGAGCGTGCACAGTGTGCGTGTCGTGTGTGTGTTCATGTGTGCTTGTGTGTGGATAGTTCAATGTTCTGAGCACTCAATGTTCATTGTCCATGGCTCTGATGGCCTGGGGGAAGAAGCTGAGCCTAAGCCGCTCTGTCCTAGTAGCTGGGGTTCGCAGGCGTCTGCCTGACCTCAGCAGCTGAAACAGGCTGTTATTGGGGTGGTGAGGGTCTTTCATTATCCTACAGGCTCTGGATTTGCACCTCTTGTTGTATAGAACCTGCAGGGGGGGTAGTGCAATACCCGTGGTACGCTCGGCTGAGCGCACCACTCTCTGTAGGGCCTTCTTGTCCTGTGCCGTGCTGTTTCCATACCAGGCAGTGATGTTTCCGGTCAGGATGCTCTCTACAGCTCCTGAGTAGAAGGACTGGAGTATCTTCCCCGATACTCTGAACTTCCTTAACTGTCTCAGGTGGTAGAGGCGCTGTTTCGCCTTCTTTACTACTGTGTCTATGTGTGTTGACCATGTCAGGTCCTCTGAGATGTGGACCCCCAGGTACTTAAAGCTGCTCACCCTGTCCACGGTAGCCCCGTTAATCATCAGTGGTGTGTGCGTCTCCTGCTGTCCTCTCCTATAATCCACGATCAGCTCCTTGGTTTTACCAATGTTCAGGAGCAGGCTGTTGTCCTGGCACCAGCGTTCCAGTACCTCAACCTCCTCCCGGTAGGCCTTCTCGTCGTTGTCCGAGATCAGCCCCACCACCACCGTGTCATCCGCGAACTTCACTATGGAGTTGGAGCTGAACTTGGCCACACAGTCGTGTGTGTAGAGTGAGTACAGCAGGGGGCTCAGAACACAGCCCTGGGGGGACCCGATGCTCAGGGTGATGGTGTTGGAGGTCTGACCCCCCACCCTGACCGCCTGGGGTCTTTCGCTCAGAAAGTCCAGTACCCAGGCGCTCAGGGCGGAGCTCAGACCTAGCTCGATCAGCTTGTCCACCAGTCTGGTGGGGACTATGGTGTTGAACGCTGAGCTGTAGTCAATGAACAACAGTCTCACATAGCCCCCCTTCTGACGGTCAAGGTGCGAGAGGGTGCTGTGCAGTACCTGGGAGACCGCGTCGTCGGTGGACCTATTTGGCCTGTATGCAAATTGCATAGGGTCCATATCACTGGGGAGGGAGGCACAAATGTGGTCCTTGACCAGCCTCTCGAAACATTTCATGACCACAGAGGTGAGTGCCACCGGTCTGTAGTCATTTGGACATGTTGGGGAGGGTTTCTTCGGTACAGGGATGATGGTAGACATCTTGAAGCAGGCAGGGACCACTGACTCCGCCAGGGATTGGTTAAATATGGCGCTGAACACTGGGGCCAGCTGGTTGGCACAGGACTTGAGTATGCGTCCTGTTATGCCATCTGGGCCAGCAGCCTTCCTGGTGTTCACCTGCATAAATGCTCTTCTCACACTGTGTTCCGACAACGAGAGAGCGTCCCCGCCCCCCCGCGGTTGCCCCCCCCCCTCCACAACAGCCGGCGCGCCAGTGACGTCACTAGCCGGAGAGCCGGCAGCGCCACTGTCTACACCAAACCGAGCGTAGAAGATGTTGAGCTTGTCCGCGAGGGAGGCGTCGTCGCTCCCCATTGAGGGGGCGCTGACTTTATAGTCAGTTATTGTCTTCAGTCCCTGCCATAATCCTCTTGTGTCGTTTTGTGCCATTTGTGTCTCCAGTTTGTCAGCATATGTCCTCTTAGCAAGTTTGACAGCCTTGCGTAGAGTATAGACTGAAGCCTTATACTCCTCCATATTTCCTGACTCTCTACCCAGGTTGTAGGCGGTGGTACGAGAGTTCAGAGCTGCTCTAATAGTGCTATCCACCCACGGTTTCTGGTTTGGGAAAATCCGCACCGTTTTTCTGGGGACAATACCATCGGCTATTGTTGTGTCACCACTGTGTCTGCGAGCTCACTGACGTCACTGGCGCTTCCTTTGAACATATCCCAATCCGTGTCTGCAAGCACGTCCTGGAGCGTGGCCTCTGATTCGTCGGTCCACTTCTTGGCATAGTATCCTAGTATTACTCTTTGTGTTCTTTACTATTAAAGTCGAACCTGTTCAAGAGTATACCTTCTCCGTCTCTGTGATTGCCTACAACAATTGGAACTCACCTACCTCCATCCTGACAGTGTTGGACTTTGAAGCTTAATGGAACGTAGCATCTTGGAATCTTCACACCCGCCAGATTTTGTAGGTCTTGGAGCCAGCATTCCCACAGAGGTCGTAAGTCATCAGGTAAGGTGTCATCCCAACTGAGCTTGTCACGACACATCTGTTGCAGGATCTGCTTTCCTACCAGGATGAAGGGCGCAACAAATCCCAGAGGATCGTATACTGAAGCGACCGTGGACAAGACTCCTCTTCGGGTAAGTGGATTCTCTTTGACGATCACTCTGAACTGGAACTCAGCGGAGGACACGCACCACTGCACCCCGAGTACTCTCTCCATGTGCAGTTCACCTAGTGCCATGTCTTTGTCGCTGGGAACTTCAGCACACTCTTCCTTTGGGATTGTGGCTAGGACTTCCTTGCTGTTCGAGATGAATTTATGTAGCCGGAGTTTGCCTGTGCTGCAAAGCTCTCTTGCTTCTTTCACCAGCTGGATTGCTTGGTCTTCAGATGCTACACTTGCCAAACCGTCATCAACGTAGAAATTCCTTTGGATAAACCTTATGGTGTCTTCACTAAAGTTTCCTCGTCCTTCGGCAGCAATGTGCTTCAGTCCATAGTTTGCACAGCCAGGTGACGAAGTTGCACCAAACAAGTGGACTTTCATCCGATAGATGGAAGGTTGGTCTTCAAGATTTCCATCATCCCACCAAAGGAATCGTAGGTAATCTTGGTCTTCTGCCTTGACATGGAACTGGTGGAACATGCGTTCTATGTCGCACATGATTGCCACAGGACCTCTTCGGAAGCAATACAAAACTCCCACTAAGGTGTTTGTCAACTCTGGACCCGTCAGGAGATAGTCATTCAAGGATATTCCTTGGTACTTGGCGGAGCAATCGAAGACAACACGTATCTTCCCAGGCTTTTGTGGATGATACACCCCATGATGTGGGATATACAAAGCTGGAGCCTTGTAGATGTCTTCCTCTGGGACCCTTTCTGCATCTCCGTGGGTTATGGTCGCATCCATGTAGTCTTTGTAGTACTGATAATTTTTTCTCATCTTCCTTTCTAGGCTATTGAGACGATGGGTAGCACAGATCTAGTTATCAGGTAAGTTAGGCCTTTCCTTCTTGAATGGCAGCGGAATTTCATAATGACCGTTGCTCTTTAACTTGATGGCCTTCTCCCTTTCCGACAGGAACCTTAGATCCTCTTGAGATATGGGGCTGGCCTCTGACGCTCTTTCAGCGAAGTCGGACTCCAGCATCTTTAGGACATCTGCAGGTAGCACAACTTCTTTGATCTGTGTTCTACCGACATAGTGCACTTCACTGGTGAGGTCTGATAAGGACGGTAGCCCTGGCATCACTTGCTTCACAATGACGTGGTGACTGATTCCGATTGTATCTCCATAGTCGAGACCCGGGTTACCATATCCCACCACACTCCAGCCCAAGTCTGTTCTCTGTGCAAACGGCTGGTGTTCCTCACCAGGCACCACTTGTCTTGGCACGAGGGCTTGAGCACAGTTGTAGCCAATTAACAGGCCGACATCACAGCTTTGCTCAGGCGCGATCTCATCTGCCATGTGTTCAAGATGAGGCCATGCCTTCGCTGTCTCTGGTGTGGGAATATGGTCTCTGTTTGCCGGGATAAACTCTCTTGAGTAAGTCACTGGCAGAGTGATTATCTTGTCTGAATAGAATCCTCTTACTTGTAGACCGGTCAGTTTCCAACAGGGCACGACTGTGTTTCTTGAAGCCAGTGTTGAGATTTTTAGCTGCACTGGTTCACCCTTTGTGTTGAGAGCCTTTGCTGTCTTTTCGAGGATAAAGGTTGTGTCACTTTGTGTATCGAGGAGTGCGTACACCAGAACTTCACGACTTGGCTCACCTGTAGCTGACACCCACACTGGAATTATGGTGGATGTATGAGTGTCCCCACCATTCTGGATGACTCTCAATGCGGTCGCCTGGTCTTGTGGCTGATTATTCTTTCTTTCTTTGTACTTATCACTGTTCCTTGCTCCGTCAGGCCTTGTTGCCATCTTTTCTTCCTTGGTGCGCTCATCATGGAGACAAGTTGGATGTCTTCTATCATAGGTCTCGCAGGTGTTTCTATCTCTACAGTCCCTGGCGTGATGGCCAGACTTCAGACAGCCGAAACACAACTTATTTTCTTGAACAAACTTGAGTCGTTCTAAGATTGTCTTCTGCATAACCCTGCGACACTTTTGTAGACTGTGTCCTGCCTTCTCACAGAAGACACAGCTTGTGGCGACGGCTTTCTCATGTGAACTGGTTGCTAAGACCCTTGCTCCAGTACCTCTGCTCCCTGAGCCCTTGTCCAGAATACTTTCACTTGGGTTCAGAGCATGAAGCGATGTTATTGGGCTGCAAACGATTTTGGCTTCACGTGTGAGGAACTTGACAAACTGGCTGAAGCTCGGGAACATGCATGTTTTTTCTTCTGTGGTTACGACTTCCCTATTCCATCGTGAAATCAACCAGTCTGGAAGTTTAGAGAGTATTTTCTGGTTCTCGTTGCAATCATTAAGTATTTCAAGACCTCTGACCTGAGACATGGCAGCCTCACAGCTGCGCAGGAAGTCGGCGAGTTCTTGAAGTTCCACACTGTCTTTGGAGCTTATCTTGGGCCAAGACTCAAGCTTATCTCTGAAGGCCCTGGCAATAAGGAATGGATTGCCATATCGCTCCTCTAGGATGCGCCATGCTGCATAATAGGCTGTCTCTGTGCCTAGTAAGAAGTAGCTCTCTATGGCCTTCTTGGCAGATCCACCCACGTACTTGCGTAGATGGTATATCTTCTCTTCGGCTGGTATGTTCTTCCTGTCAACAAGCGTCAGAAAGGACACCTTCCAGTCGTTGTATCTTAGTGGGTCACTATTGAACACTGTAGGTTCAGGTATAGGAATACGACTTGCACAGATGGATTCTGTGAACAATCTGACAAGAACTGCTGTGCTGTCTTCAGATCTGTCGTCTTGCCTTGTTTGTGATACAGCTAGCAGTGGAGACCGCTGCTGGTGTTGCCTTGGTTGTGCTGCAGCTGGCAGTGGCGACTGGTGCTGTTCTTGCCTTGATTGTGAGGCAGCTTGCAGTGGCGACTGGTGCTGTTCTTGCCTTGATTGTGAGGCAGCTTGCAGCTGGTTTTGCCTTGGTTGTGCTGCAGCTGGCAGTGGCGACTGGTGCTGTTGCCTTGATTGTAATGCAGCTTGCAGTAAAAAATGGTGCTGCCATACGCTTGCCTGAGACGTGACTTCCTCTTTCTTCAGATCTGTCTTCTTGCCTTGTTTGTGATACAGCTAGCAGTGGAGACCGCTGCTGGTGTTGCCTTGGTTGTGCTGCAGCTGGCAGTGGCGACTGGTGCTGTTCTTGCCTTGATTGTGAGGCAGCTTGCAGTGGCGACTGGTGCTGTTCTTGCCTTGATTGTGAGGCAGCTTGCAGCTGGTTTTGCCTTGGTTGTGCTGCAGCTGGCAGTGGCGACTGGTGCTGTTCTTGCCTTGATTGTGATGCAGCTTGCAGTAAAAAATGGTGCTGCCATACGCTTGCCTGAGACGTGACTTCCTCTTTCACAGCGACACATCGCGGGAGAAGTGCCTGTATTTCTCCAGCTGGGTAGTCACTTTGGCTAGCTGCTGGAGCTGCATCGTATACTTGCTGTCGTGCCGTGGCAGCCCTTAGCGTCTTCATAGTTTCCAATCGCTTTACTTCTCTGCGTTTGGCTTCTAGCACTCTTTGTCTTTCCGCAGTTTCAGCATCCTGCTGAAACTTTCTTTCCGCAGTTTCAGCCTCTTGCTTGGCTTTTCTTTCAGCAGTTTCAGCCTCTTGCTTGGCTTTTCTTTCAGCAGTTTCAGCCTCTTGCTTGGCTTTTCTCTGGGCGTTTTCAGCATCCAGTTGTGCCTTTAACTGGGCGGCTCCAGCTTCCTGTTGTGCCTTTAACTGTGCAGCTTCGGCTTCCAGTCTCTGAAGTTCTTCAATCTGACCCTCTTGCTCTCGCATGACGTCTAAGGTGGCTTGGCTAGCCGCAGCCTCAGCAGCTGCGCTTTTCATGCTTGCTGAGGAGGAGTTAGTGTGGCGAGAGCTGGTGCCTGTCCTGACTGAGGAGGATTTAGTGCTGCAAGAGCTGGTGCCTGTCCTGACTGAGGCTACCGACTCTATCTCGCTCCCGCATAATTCTTCCTGCCTTTGACCTTTAGCCTTTCTTGTCTCTAAAAGGCACATTGCAAGTGTCTCTGTTTCTGTTGCACAGGTGTCGACGATGCGCCGTGCGTTAATTTCAGGGGCTTCAATGAGCTTCCAAGCATCATAAGCCTCATTCAGCCTCTTAGAGGCACCGCATACTGTAGTGACGTGGTTAAATAGGTCGTATGAGCCCGGTGTACCCAGCGCGTCGTTAGCTTCCTTCATTGCATCCTTCCACCTTTCGAAGCACCTATTGAACCGCCGTGCAACCTTTCTTATTTGCTCATCATGCAGTTCTTGACCCTTTTCCGTCAACTTGCAGACTCTAGGGCTTCTTCGTGGCTCTTCTGAGGAAGCGGTGTTACCTAGTGTGCCTTCTGCCTCGGGTAGTTGCGTGGTTGGGCTGTGCTGCAGCGACTCAGTTGCTTGTGCCTGCGTGCCGGTGCAATCTACCTCCACAACCGTGTCTGACTGGCTGCCACTCTCAGACATCTTGGTTTAATGCAAGGATGTTCGATGTTCTAGAATGTTCCGCTATGACATCATCATGAACGTAATGTTGTGGCAGCTGTAATGTTCTAGAGTCACTGCTCTCTAGTGCTGTCTTCTGGAGCAGTTAAGTTCTCACTGTAACTCCCTCTACTTGCAATGATGACAGCGACACGTTCTTGATATTACTAATTGGATTTATTTCAATCCGAACCGAACCGATTTTAATCCGAACCGTGAGAACTGTGAACACATACATGAAATACAATAAATCACAGCTCAAACACTAACAACATACATCCATATTATCTCTACTTGGCTCTTAGTGGCAGATGTCTTTGCAATGTTGTTAACCTCATGAACTTAACCTACAAGCACATTACGTCCTTCAATCATTGATGCTTAGCAAGCCTTTAGCTAGCACCTTAGCTACATGGCATGGGCCTACACATAGCAAAATTTACGACACCAAACGTACCTTATTGGCTGCATGCAATACGAGAGGAAATTATGGACTTTTAGCAGATTCCTCTTCTTCTTCTTCTTGCTAGGAGCTCTACCCGAAAGGACTGGTTGTGGCCGAAACGTCCACTTATATAAGGATGTGCGAGGTTCTAGAATGTTCAGCTATGACATCATCACGAACGTTCCAGAATGTTGTGGCAGAGCTAATGTTCTAGCCTGTTCTAGCCTGTGCTACTATGACATCAAACTTACTTAAACTGAACACAGAGGCAGTTACACCAACCACGAACAATCTTACTGACCCTTAGCTGCCAGAGTTGTACCCTTCCTGCTGACTTGTTGTACAGAGTCGCTTTGTATAGCGGTCAGCTAAATTACTAAATGTAAATGTAAGCAACAGTTGTGATTGAAGGATCAAGGAAAGAGGGCGAGGCTTGAGATAGGTCAATTAAAACCCTGGATCGTGGTTATTTTTACTTTTCTTTTGGTTTTTTAACATCTTTGGCGTTTTGTCTTTTTCTTTTTTAGTTGTTATTTTGTCACTGCGTCACCCTCTAAAATCAAACCCACGTAACAAAACACAATCTGTATCGTTGGTGATTATGTCTAGAAGCTGAAGCCCTCATTAAACCCTCTATTCAGTTGAGCTGAAGACCAGGCGAAATGTTGCTAAATGTTCCACACCAGGCCCCTCTGTGTGTTGAGCCCACACATCCAGCCACCGATCACACTTGTATGTTTGAAATGAAGGATTTTGAAGTCCAAACTACCATGCTTTTTTCAAGCTAAAATGAGCATCAGTGGGGATTAATATGCATTAATTAAATTGACTCTGTTTCCTTTAATGAGGAGAAAAGGATTTGATGTTAATGCCGTTGATCTCGCGGAGGCTTCAATCCACCTAATTAACTGGAATTTCTTCAACACACCGAAATAATCAATAAAAAGATATTTCATTACTACTAGTACTCTTAGAGTCAGGTAATTAAAACCCACTGGCTTAGTGCAAACATTGGAACCAATGGCTCCAATGAGAGGGGAAAATACACTGTAAAAAAAAAAATCACAGGAAATTCACTGTATTATTTTACAGATTACCTTTGTTTTTCTACTTTAAGTGTAAATACCATAAAAATACAGTAAATTACCTTCTATCAAAATATGAACCATTAAATAAAGGTTGTAATCTGTAAATGTATTTGATTTTACTGTAATTCGACTGTAAGTATTTGGAAACCATTGATGCCAGACATTTACCGTTTTCTTGCAGCTTTTTTTCTTACAGTGTAGGCTTGCAGTTTGTAAACATGTTGCTTTTGGGGAGAAATAATAAGGAATCCTTCAGCTGAAGAGAAGGATGATATAGTTTTCATATGAATGATGTTTTCAAAAGATGATGAGTGTATTGTGTATATATCCATTGTTAAAGACAGTGGGGCTCGCACACTTCTGGGGGCAAAGTATATCACATTCTATGGTATAGTATACATATATCACATTATATGTATATAGTGTAGCGATTCTGGGATTTGGGTGGTTGGTCAGTCGAGCTGCCACTCTGCACTCTACCAGGCGACGCTATTGGTCGTGCGGGCCCCAGATTGGTAGAGGGGAGGGGGCAGGCGCTGACCTGGGAAGGCTATAAGAGCGTGTGTGGCACCCAGGGTGCGCTCTCTTGGGGCATGGGAAGTTGTAGACATGAGTCACTTACACTGCAACCTGTATGAGAACTGTTGGAATAAACAAGTGAACTGAGAACTTACAACCTGCCTCCAGAGTCGTGAATAACGTGGTGCAAAACCTAGCAACGTTACAATTAGGGATGTCCCGATACGATCACATGATCGGGATCGGGGGCCGATCACATGATTTTCAGAAGATCGGGATCGGGAAAACAAAAAACTAAAAAAAAAGTATATAATGTTTTTGTATTATTCAACAACCATGACCATGTTGAATGAATGAATGCATGAATGAATGAATGAATGAACGAACGAACGAACGAATGAAGAATGAATGATGAATGAATGAATGAATGAATGAACGAATGAATGAATGAACGAATGAATGAATGAATGAATGAATGAATGAATGAATGAATGAATGAATGAATGAATGAATGACATTTTTTATTTAACAGATTGCAGAATGGGTACAATACAGTACGGCTCAATACATACAATTGTTAAGGGGATGCAGACCAGAGAAAGACGTTTGTCTTGTTTACATCAGGGTCCCCCATTTTCAATTCATATTGACATTTATGACATACACAACATACATGACATCATGACATTTATGGCATAGGGACATACATGACATACAGGTATATAGTACTGTTACATTTGTGACATATATGATATGCAAATATACTGTTACCCATACATCCTGACAGAGAGTATATACATATGATGGGGAGGAGACTGTACATTAGGAGGGGGTGGGTGGGTGGGAGAGAAATATACATACGGTGGGGAGAGAATATATACATACGGTTGGGAGGAGACTGTCTATTAGGAGGGGGTGGGGGAGTTTGGACATTTACGGTGGCCAGTTTTGAATTGCAGCCTCCCGTAGGTGCTCTTTTAGAGCGGTTTTGAATGTGGGTAGGGATTCACATTCCTTTACAGCTTTGCATAGGGCGTTCCACATTGATGTGTCATAATTGCGAAACGTGTTTAGTCCCTTGTTTGAGCCGAATCTGGGTTTAACATGATTTGTTGAGCTTCCTCTGGTGTTGTGGTCGTGGTATTCACTGACCTTTGGGAAGTATTTTTTATTTAATTTTTTTTATTATCTTTTCCCCCCTCCTTTTTCCGATTTTTCTCCCAACCCACTGTTAGTCGTTATGCCAATTCCCAACCCCCTTCCTGGTTGTTGCGCACCCCCCCCTACTGTTGGTCCGGGAGGCCGGAGACTGTCACATGCTTTCCTCCGACACATGTGCAGCCAGCCGGCAGCCAGCCTGGCAGCGCAGATTCTCACCGGGAGAGTGTAACGTGTGGAAGGTCACACTACCTTTCTCCAGATCCTACCCTCGCTGTGCAGGCGCCCCGACCGAACTGTAGGGGTCGCTGTCTACAACGCCCAGGACCCACCCACGGCTTCCCTCCCCCTAACTCAGCCAAACGAGTTAGTATAGCGATGAGCCCAAGCCAAGGCAATGCTGACTCTCCGGGAGTCGAGACCGCAGCCTCTTGCATTGGTGACGAGCACAATCTCCGCTACGCCACCTGACCGCTTTGGGAAGTATTTTGACATGTACATGGGTACCTTAGTCGTATAGTGTATCTTGTAGACCAGGCCCATTGCAAGTTGCTGTACTCTGTCGTCTACTCTAAGCCATCTAGGTAATCAAAGTGGGCAGGGGTGAACAACGTTAACAAAACTTCGCCAACCGGCTAAATCCAAGAACAAACAAACTTTCGCCAACCGGCTAAATCAAAGAACAAACAACAAATGAACCACTTTGGTCCGCTGTTCATTTGCGGGCGCTGTGGATGAAAATAATTGCATCATCCACCGTTGATGGCTTCAGCGCTGTTCCCCTCTCCTCGAGTGTTCTCCCTGCGGTCAAAATGCTTCGAAAATGCAGCTTTCCCAGACGCATTGGGAACTTTTCAAAAGCTCTCCCTTTACTATTTTATCTGTTAGCTTATCCATCTTGACTCAGACACGAGGCTTCCACTCTCTGATCTGATGACAGCACTACGTTACGTTACGGCGCTAAAAAGAAAGTGAAAGCAGCTGTTTGTTTTGGCAAATTCTTCTGCTCTGTGCAACAATAAATAAATGAATGATGATATGTAATTTAAAACCAAAACTAAGGCCTCAGTATGAGTTTAACCTGTTCCACCCGACGGGGTCGGTACCAACCCCCAAAATGACCTCTGGTCATAAATCAATATTTTTCAGAGTTTTGCATACATTTTGCGATTTTAATATCAAACGTTTTCAAGTATTAACATCACTAACATGTCACAACAGCATGAAGAATGTATATTATCATCAATATGTTAGTTTAGCAATAGGTTAAAAGTGCCATTAGATAGTTTTAACTTTCCGATTTGCTGAAGTCTATTGCGAGACGGCGACCATTTTGGAAATTTTGAACCAATTCATTCTTGTTTGATGATCAAGAGGCACCTTTTATTTGTTTTAAGTGAAGTTTGGTGAAAAAGCAAGTTATTGCACTATTAATCCCAATAGGGACATTCATCTTTGTTTGATCAAGACTGGGTAACCTTTTATATATATATTATTATAATTATATTTTTTTTAAATGAAGATTGGTGAAAGTTAGGTTTGCACTTCAATCCCAATAGGGAAATTCATCTTGGTTTGATATATTTTTTTTGTCAAATAAAAACAAAGGTTATTTGAATGATTTCTAGTTTTCAAGAGAAAAAAATCGATTAAAATCGTAAATCGGATAATTTTTTTTATAAAATCAGAGATAAAACTTTTAGGCCATATCGCCCAGCCCTAAAACAAAGGGTTTTAAAAGTGTTATATTTCTCTTCTCTTATAATACCAGAGAGAAGGTGAGGATAATCGACCAGCAACAAAAGCTAAATAAAAATTTAAAAGATTTATAAAGAAATTTACATTTTAAGATTAAAATCTTTTCCCTGTGGTATCGAAAATGGTATCGAATATCGATACTTTTCAAGGTATCGTATCAAAGTTAGAAATTCCAGTATCGTGACAACACTAGTACAGTATATCACATTCACACTCCAATTGCGTTGGATCTGGACTGGAATTGTAAATACACAGACTGTCCAAAGAAAATCCAAAACAAACTGAAGCGATTTCTCGTCTGTATAGCATTCACGAAAGTGTGTCTGTGTCGGTGAGTCCTGTCCTGGCAGCCCTTATATAGCTGAGAATCACTGCATCTGTGCTCAGTGTAAAGGCAGGCTTTCTGTGCAGGGCTAAAGGGAGAGAACTCCAGAGATCCATCCATCTCCATCTGAAGCTGCAGCTGACACCTTACAAAGAGGTACAATTAATAAGAACATTATCCAGCACTAGGCAACAATAGAGTCCGAACGCAGAGACACCAACCTCCGGAGGCCCGGGGAGGAGAAAGGGGAGTATGGTGTGTGTATGTGTGTCTTTGTGTGTGTCTTTGTGTGTGTGTGTGTGTGTGTGTGTGTGTGTGTGTGTGTGTGCATGTGTGTTTATGGGGGTGAGGGGGGAGGGGAGGGGAGAGTCAAAGTGCCTCCAAAAAGGTTTCATTAGCCTTAGATGTGTGTTCAGAAAATGAAATCATTTTCACTATAGATAAAAAATTTAGATTTAGATAGACGCCACCAGATGCTTTGCATACTGTATGAATCTCACCCGGCATCAGCAGATTATGTGTTTATGAGCTGCATCTGGAAGACTAACCCGGGTCCATGAATCCTAAAAGAAGAGAAAAAATATGTATGTTTTTCAAAGCCAGATTTTTCTTAAAACATAAACCTGCCACATCAAATTACACACATTTCCACAAGTTACTGTGGCGACAGCGGCTCGGGAGGTAGAGCAGTCATCTGGTAATCCGTCGGTTCCCGGTTCGATTCCCGCTCCTCCCAGGCAGCGTGTCGAAGTGTCCTAGAGCAAGACACTTAACCCCTAACTGCTCCCGATGAGCAGGTTGGCACCTTGCATGGTCGCCTCCGCCATCGGTGTGTGAATGTGTGAGTGAACGGGTGGAAATGGAGCAAATTGTAGAGCGCTTTGGATAAAAGCTGCTTTAAAAATGCACCGTTTACCATTTGAGTGAAAAGTTCTTGAACGTTTAGGGTATGTTAGGAGCCAATGATTGTACATTCCATTATTGTTCTTAGTTTGATGACCTCATCTTCTGTTCCTTTCGCGTCGGATACAGACGGATCGTGAGGAAGAGGTCTGACAGAGCCGACGACGGGAGCTCTCGTTGAAAGTGTGCTGTTAGTGCTGGCTGAGCGCAGTGCTATGGCTCCACAGACGGGAGGGCGGAGGCCCCGCCCCACTGACATTTACAGCCGTCCAGGAGTTGTTTGGGGTCACTGGACTGGAGACAAAATGTTGAACCCCGAGGGTCAGAGGTCAGAGCTAAATTTCATCTACGGTGGAGGTCACTCGGTTGGAAAAAACAAACAAACAGAGGAGGCGGTCGAGGTGTGAAGAGTGGACGGTGGCAACAGAGGGAAGTCATATCAACCGGGTTGAATGTCTGAAAACAGGGGAGGAAATTAGGCCAGTTTACTCGCCAAATGCGAGTATTATTTATGTTTGGCGAGTGATTCATGAGGAGCACTCGCCACACTGGCGAGTAGTAAACAAAACAAAACAAATCATTCTGCAATCTGCTGATTCGCTCACTGGCACAAGCCGAACTCTGACTACCCCCTTATGATTCCTCCCATTTGCACCTCATAATAATCCATAACCAATGAACATCATCGTTGCGCTCTAAGCTCCTCCAATGAACACTCGTTTTTTAGAAGATGCCGCCCATCTAGGGGAAGTGGATAGACCACAGCTAAACTGAGCAGCCAGGAGGCGCACAACGTCAACGAGCAGTGCGTGCGGCCCTACAGACTCCTGTCACCGGCTTGACAACGTAGACAAACTTAGACAAAAACACATCAGTGGATGAAAATAATTGCATGTAGAGTCGTCGCTTTCGGATATCAGTGCGGTCTGACATGGGGCGAACAACAGCACGCGAGTCGGATGAGAATGACAAGTGGGCGTGAGGCTAACGATTCCATAGCCCCTTTCGTGACTGCGATGCAAGCCTCGCTTGAATACGCAGTCATTGGCTCCCACGTTACTAGCCATGTTAATGTGCACATCAAACACTGGTTAAAGACGTTAATAAACATTTAAAATCATTTTTATAAACAAGTAAAAAAATCACTGAGCTAGCCTTGGCTAAAATGGCTGCTTCCGCATTTTCACGCAGGAGCGCTGTGATTGCTGGGCGCACCAGGCACGTGACAAAGCAGCCAGCAATCACAGCGCTCCTGCGTGAAAATGCAGAAGCAGCCATTTTAGCCAAGGCTAGCTCAGTGATATTTGTACTCGGTTATAAAAATGATTTTAAAGGTGACATGCATTATAAATGTCATTTTTCAGTCTCTAGCATTGTATTATAGTAATAGGAGTTAGTATCAATGTGTTTTAGTGTCTAAATACCATATTGGCGGATTGCTCTGATTCAGCTCAGACCATTTCCTGCTCCAGTAAATTAGGCCATCCTGATTTGAAGGCCTGAGTGACTCAGGCTCTGGGTAGCGGACAGTGATGTGATTGGCTCTGTGGTTGTAGCTAATGCCCGCCCACAATCTACCTAGACTGACTACACAGCGAGTGGAAACCACTTTCTCATACTGCGGCAGAGTGAAACCCACCTCTGCATGCACTCTGGAGGGAGAGAGAGAGAGAGATAGAGAGCATTCGGGAGCACTTGGGGGGTGGGGGGGGACCTGCCGTGCGGCACACACCCCCGAACGGGAGAGGGAGAGAGTGAAAGAAAAAAAAAGAAAGGAAGAGAGAGGGAGGGAGGGAGAGAGGGGGCCTTATCAATAACGGCCTGTCTTTCTCTCTCTCTCTCTCTCTCTCTCTCTCTCTCTCTCTCTCTCTCTCTCTCTCTCTCTCTCACTCTCTCTCTCTCTCTCTCTCTCTCTAACTCTCTCTTTCTCTCTCCCACCCCCCCCCCCCTCTCTCTCTCTCTCTCTATCTCTCTCTGTCTACCAGTCGCAGACTGTGTGGACTGACTATCACTCAAAGTGCTTATGGGTGGAGCCAGGCCATAACAGCCTGAAATCCTGAGGATGAAAACTGATGGTTTTGAGTACTTGATTAGAAATATAAAACAATGCATTTTTTGGAAAGAAACCTTACAGATGTCTTCAATAGACTCACATGAATTGTATAAAGTTGCCCATATAGTGCTAGGAATAGCAATGCATGTCCCCTTTAAATGTTTATTAGCAACGCCGAACTTTCAAACCCCGCCGCGTGTGTGTGTGTGAAACTCTAATGCAGCGGTGGGTACATTTGAAATGTATATCTGATATATTTTGGACCCACTGCTCGTCTTTAACCAGTGCTTGATGTGCACATTAACATGGCTAGTAACGTGGGAGCCAGTGACTGTGTATATAAGCGAGGCTTGCATCCCAGTAACGAAAGGGGCTAATGATTCCACTCACTCAAGTCAACCAGCATTAGCCGGCTAGCTATCTAGCATGTAACAAGCTACCATAACGCGCGTTCAACATAGTGGACGACTATACTGAGCGGCTTTGCTTAAATGCAGCCGAGTGACATTTTATTATTACCGGGTTTCCCCCCATATCACCACTCGCCCATATGCCCTTCACAACGGTGATGTTGTCATATTGTCATTCAGAATACACCTGCTGAACCCCTAGCGTTGACATGAGATTCGATTCCAATGTATTGTCATCATACAGCACAACAGTACAACCAGAATACGTTTGGCATCCAACCAGAGCGCAAATGTAACAAGTCAAGTTCAAGTTTTGTTTTATTTAGCTATTACATTACAGTGAAATGCTTGGTTCTTTCACTGCCCAGCCCAGCCCAACCTAGTCCAACCTAGACCAGCCCAACTCTCCCTGCCCAACCCAGTCTAGCCCAGCATCTTTCACTGCCCAGTTCAGCCCAACCCAGTCCAGAATAGTTCCCTCTTTGATGTTAATATGTGATGGTGTAGTGACTACAGTATTGGTTCGTGTTCATCTTCTGACTATGTTGTGTAGTGGGAGGGAACTAATGATCTGGCACCGGGCGCCAGAGGGGACATCTATTTAGGTTGCACTGGTTGTTATTCATTCATGGCTGTGCTGGGATTCATGTGCTGGTGTTCTTGTTTACTGACGTGGCTTTGTACATTAAACAAGCATTACGTTACCTCCGTTTATTCCTCTTTCCTCCGGGCACTACAATATCCTAATATTTTGAAGAGTAGAGACGGTGTGATTAATATATGTTTTATGCTAATATTGTGAAGAGTAGAGACACTGATTAATGTTTTATGGTAATAAATATTTTAAAGAGTAGAGACACGGTGTGATTATTACTATGATTGAAAATCAATTTAGACGAAGACATACAAAGAAGTAATTATCACAATTAGCGATTTATTTATGGCTGGTAAAAAATCAGTTTGGCTGGTAAAAAAAATCATATACTCGCCAGTTGGCTGGTAAGCCAAAAAGTTAGTTTCCTCCCCTGTCTGAAAACACTCCGAGTTGGTGCAAGACATACATACACATACTCGCTAGCAAATACACACATGTAATAACACATAAATAACACATCATTTTCATTTAAAACCCTTATTTAAACTCAAAAGACAACAGAGGTTTCCCTCATTTACAGTCAGGTCGATTGTACATTTACATTTACATTTAGTCATTTAGCTGATGCTTTTATCCAAAGCGACTTACAAGTTCTGTACGACAAGTCAGCAGGAAGGGTACAACTCTTTCAGCTGAGTAACAATGATCAAACAGTGTTGAAACTTGGGTGCTACAGTATTGAGTGCATAGACATAAGACATATTAGTATAGTAGAAGGAGTACATGGTATAGGACAGTAAGAAGGTTAGTGTTTTTTTTTCTTTCTTCATTTCAGATATTGATTGAAGAAGTGTGTTTTTAGTCGACAGCGAAAGATTTGTGAGGATTCGGCTGCCCTGACTGTGGTGGGAAGTTCATTCCACCATTGTGGAAGTGCATACAGAGTTATACAGAGTAAAAAAAAAAAAAAAAAAAAAAGGCATATCAAATCAGAACAACAAGACAAGTAAGGATAACAATAAATTAAAACATGTACAACCTGATTGACAAAGGTTGGAGATCAAGGTTTTAAATTCTGCAACAGAGGGGAGAATCTCAGTTTTAAGGACTGAAATATATATGAGTAGTACTAATTTGTAGATTTTATACCCAGTTTAATCTCCTGTACATTGTATATTACTATTGCACATTACTGTTACATTTGCACTCTGGTTGGATACTGTACTTGTGCTGTAATGACAATACATTTTAATCGAATCTAAACAAGCAAACACACAAAGCATGCATTGAAGCTAAAACTAACTGACAACTGTGATGATAGCATGGGGGTGTATTCGTAGAGAATTAACTCTAATAATTTCTAACTCACTTCCACTTTCTAAAGATCCTTGACTTCCTGCTTTCTGTTTTCCCGCTACTTCCATGGGGGGGATGGGTCTTGGTTATGGATTAACAGTGTGATCAATATCAAGATAGGATTCTGGCTCGCTAAGCTGAGGAAAATTTGTTGGAAATGCAGTCAAACCCTTATCGACCTGAAGCCAGGGTTTTCTTTCATTGCAGGTATAGTTGATAATCCACCAATATTATGATGAGCTGCTAATCTCTCATTTTAAATATGACCTCCAGCCCTCGTAGTGTAAATTAAGACCAGCCGTCTGATTTATTCTCCACAGCAGCCTTCATTAATTTGGAGTCTTAGGGTCTCATTCCCGAATGGATTTATGTCCTCTTATAGATTTCTGCCCATTTAAGACATATTAGGGCTGGTAGCGTGATTCCCCGAATTTTCCTGAGATCAGATTTGAGCGTGGCTGAGAGCAGATTTAAGAGTGCTGAGGAGCACACTTATGATTGATTGACTAATTGAAAATGTTATTAACTTGACAGACTGTGTTCTCATAGTGATTCCTTCATGTCAACGCTACAGGCCTCCTTGGAATTAATTACTTAATCATAATTAAAATAAATATGACAATATTTGTACGATAAGAAATTACGCATTTGATGTCGGAAAAATAAATAATATGGATTCATCTGATCACAGGGCAGCTGGATTAACCATATCTGAACCAGCTATTTTGGACAAATGTATAATTACTTTAATTACTCAGATATTCAAACACAATTATGCAATTATTGTGAAATGATTGAAAATAATAATTATTTAATGCCTTCTGTGGAATTTGTATTTCTTATTTGTTACATATCTGTTTTAATGGTATACAATGGGACAGACCTTTGTTTGATATAAACATGCATTCCTTCGAATATATCATTAATCAATTAAACTTATATTGAAATACACTATATAGCCTATACACCAACACTGAAATGACAGTGGATAAATAAATAAATAAGAATTCAAGCTAATCGGTGGAAATAGACTGCATTAACACTTTGAATGCCACTCACAGCTTTTCTCGGGTTTACCCCCCCGCGGGTTGAACGCCCATCACGAGAATACTAGTTTTTTTTTATTTTTTATTTTTTATTAGCGATCTGAAATCATATTGCATCAAGCGAGCCTACCGTTGGAGATCCAGTCACCCCAGGCGCTCAGATGTGAAAAAAGCGCCCCCTATCGTCTCCCAGATGGTAAATCACCCTTTTGGATTGGACTCAATGAAAGTGAATGGGAGAAAGGATTTCTGACTCCACATTTTACTTCTCACTGATGTAACCGGGGTCTACCAGAGTTCATTCTGGAGCCTTGGTGCCGCGGAGAATATGTGTTTTACTGTATACACGATGGATCAATCAAATGAGCGATTTTTTCGAATGGCGATCGGAAATTGGAATAAACCATTTGGATACCATCTGATCTCAGGTAAGGAATCTATGTTATCAGTCTTAGGATAATCAGACTCGTTTTCACGGATATATAAGCATTTCCCCTATATGTGATATAGCTGTTTTGACTGTAAAAGCCATCAGGAAATAAGAGCAGCGATTATCAGCGCGCGGCACGAGCGTGCGTGCGCACACATATACTATCGATTATCTAGCGTTTATTTGAAAACGATTCATAAATAGGCCGACAAATGACAACGCTCTAGAATATTCTAGAATTTTTTCCGCGAAAACGAGTGATTTTTAAAATGCTATCAAACGGAAATGAAGCGATAAAAAAACAATCTGCTTTGACAATGTTGACTGGAAAATGAGTCTTTGATAAGCGACGGGCAGATTAGACACATAATTTAAAACATAGATTAGGCGATATTAACGTTAACATTGGAGTGGATTTGGGCATTCAAGGGGGTAAAAAGGAAAACACGGACTGGC
Source organism: Notolepis coatsorum (assembly GCF_963971535.1). Lineage (NCBI taxonomy): Eukaryota > Metazoa > Chordata > Actinopteri > Aulopiformes > Paralepididae > Notolepis > Notolepis coatsorum. The sequence continues at coordinate 68,730,388 of NC_140182.1, forward strand.
TCTCAAAGTGTTAATATTCCATAACAAGTCTTGTGTGCGCCAGTATGGCCTACGTGTCTGATGAGTGAACGGTATAGGCTTGATATATTCTGGTTACTTGTTTCATTGGGATTTGGTGGATGCTGTGTGCTCTGCCGTACGTGCAGTGTAGGTACAGTCTGTATGCGGACTGTGCCTGTGCTCTGTGCGTGGGGCAGAGCATGTGTGTGGTGTCTACTAGATCCTAATGAAACAAGTCATTAATGGAATAGTGAGCCTATACTGCGTTCATTCATTACGCCGTAGGCTATATATATATATATATATATATATATATATATATATATATATATATATATATATATATATATTATGTAAACAAGACAAACGTCTTTCTCTGGTCTGCATCAATTGTGTGTATTGAGCCATACTGTATTGTACCCATTCTGCAATCTGTTAAATAAAGTTTTCATTCATTCATTCATATACAGTACTGCGCGCGCGTGTGTGTGTGTGTGTGAGCGCACGCGCTGTGGCAGGTGTACCACGAGCTGTACTATGATGCCAATACATTAATCTAATCTAATTTTGATGCGTCGCAAGACTTGCAAGGCACTTCCACACCCATTTTCACGCGGCTGCGTCATTAGTTCCCTTATTATTCCCTTATATTCCCAGGAGCTCTGGAGGCGTTGTTTTGTATGCAAATGACCTAGACGGGAACGCGCTTTCGTGTTTAATACATTTAATGACACAAGTCATTCCCCAAGCAGATGTCACAGGTGCGACCGTTTGAGCCACTTAAGACATATTACCAGCACGTTGGGGACTCAGAGTGAACTTGTCATTGATTCTGTCTCAGTCGGTTCCAAGATAAGTCTTCCAAGAGAACACTTTGGTATTTTTTGGGGAATGAGACCCTTTGTTTGGGGCCATGGTTTTTAGTGATGTATTTTGTCACTTTTAAGTATAATCTTAATTTCAGAGAATAAAAAGATAAATTAAATACCATAATGATAATCATTGGTTGCCTGGAACTCTGTTCAAACTTGCTTGTATCTTATATCACAACTTGTATCTCAAATCTTTGGTAATTTTAATGTTTTCACTTTAAATTAAATTTGACCTGGTTTCCTATGTTGTGAGCCAGTGTCATGACCCTGAGGGTGGAAAGGAATCCCACCCTGAGCATGACACAAGATAAAAATGGCGATGTAAACTGTATATACATGGTGGCCATTTTGCTCTTGCGTTATGCAAAGTATGGTAAATTAAACCCAATGTATAACTTAAAAAAAAAGTACACAGGTGTCAGTCGTCAATATTATTTTATTTTTCTCAATTCCTCAGAGATCCAAGGTTTTGGCCCAACATCAGCAACACCATGGTTCTAGGAGAGAAGGCTGTGGAGGCACTGAGGCACAGACTTTAAGTTGCTTCTCGTTCTGACCCACATGCTCACATCTCTCCTCGAATAGTCTTATTTTAGGATGTTTCCATCATGGTCTTACAAAGAAACAGAATCAGGCATGCAGGAATTGTACTTCTTTCTATGTCCGAGAACTCTGTCAGAAGTGGAAAAAAACATAGGGATATTTTAAAGCGAAGGAACACGCTTTTTAGACACTATGCGTCTTGACTTACTGTAGTGACTTAAAAAATATACAGTTTTAACCGCTGAGGCGATAAGTTACGAAGAGAGTTTCACTTAAAAAGTGAAGTAAAAAGTTTGGAATAAAAATAAGTTACTTTAAAAATGTGAGAAACGTTGAAGCGAAGTAAGAATTTTAGAAGTTTAAAGGTGACATGCATTATAAATGTCTTTTTTCAGTGTCTAGCATTGTATTATAGTAATAGGAGTTAGTATCAATGGGTCTCATTCTCCAAAATGTTTCAAAGAGTTCTCTTGGAAGATGTATCTTGGAACCGACTGAGACAGAATCAATGACAAGTTCACTCTGAGTCCTGAACGTGCTGGTAATATGTCTTAAGTGGCTCAAACGGTCGCACCTGTGACATCTGATTGGGGAATGACTTGTGTCATTAAATGTCTTAAACACGAAAGCGCGTTCCCGTCTAGGTCATTTGCATACAAAACAACGCCTCCAGAGCTCCTTATAAGGGAACTAATGACGCATTAGTCGCACAAATTATATGATCTGATATCTGCTTGGAGAATGGCATTCTGTCTTAAACTCGAAAGCGCATTCCCGTTCAAGTCATTTGCATACAAAACAACGCCTCCAGAGCTCCTTATAAGGCAACTAGTGACGCAGCTGTGTGCAAATGGAATGGCGGAAGTGCTTTGCGAGTCTTGCGAGCCGCGTGATTACGAAACCTAGCGTCAGTCAGTGCCAATCAGAGAGCGTCTCCGAGAAATGCGGCTAGGTTTCGTAATCACGCTTGCGCGCCATCAAAACTAGATTAGATTAATGTATTGGCATCATATACAGCGCGCACGCGCACACACACACACGCACGCGCAGTACTGTATATGAATGAATGAATGAAATATAATATTATATAGCCTACAGCGGGCGTAATGAATGAACACAGTATGGCTTATTATTCCATAATTAAGCCTATAGGCTACTGTTCATTCGTAGGCGCACACAAGACTTGTTATGGAATATTAATGCAGTCTATTTCCACCGATTAGCTTTAGTTCTTATTTATTTATCCACTGTCATTTCAGTGTTGGTGTATAGGCTATATAGTGTATTTCAATATAAGTTTAATTGATTAATGATATATTCGAAGGAATGCAGGTTTATAGCTATATCAACCCCCTCCAATGTACAGTAAATGACCAAGTATGGTTTTGTCAATATTCCAATGTACAGTTTTGCTTGTACAGTGTCCCCCCCACCCCTCCTACCCAACCCCCCCCCCCCCCCCCCCCACACACCCAACCACCTCCAATGTACAGTCCCCCCCCCCCCAGCCTGTACGTTAATGCCAAGCAAGCAGTGCAAAAATGCTTCCGCATTCGTCACCGCACGCTAGTGCGGTAAAGCGCCCTTCTTTTCAGACAAATGCTACCGTGCGTGCACCGGCGGCGGCGTGCTCGCTCAGGTGCGTGCGTGCGCCGGCGTGCTCGCGCGAGGTGCCCGCGCATGCGCATGAGATCCGACACGAGCGGAGCTCAATATATATAAGTCACCGCCCCTTATTCAGTATCTAGCAATAGCTCAATTGGCAAGGACACATGGCTGTGGATCCTATGGCTTGTTTGCTGGCGAGTTCGAATCCCATCGAAAATATTTTTTAACGTGATTTTTTTTTAACGTGTATTCTTTCGCTGGTTAAGGTTAGGCATGGTTAAGGTTAAGGTTAAGGTTAGGCATTGTTTCGGAGTTGGTTAAGGTTAGAACGGTTAAGTTTAGGCGCTGTTAAGGAGCTGGTTAAGGTTAGAGTTTGTCAAAGAGAATGGCAATATAATTTCTATGGTTAAGGTTAGGCATGGTTAAGGTTAAGGTTAAGGTTAGGCATTGTTTCGGAGTTGGTTAAGGTTAGAACGGTTAAGTTTAGGCGTTGTTAAGGAGCTGGTTAAGGTTAGAGTTTGTCAAAGAGAATGGCAATAGACAGCCTATTTCCGCGCGACCTGGGCGCTGGGCGGCGGAAAATGAAAGGCGCATTACTGCATGCCACTACGGTAAATTTTTGCACTGCTTGCTTGGCATAAAGCTACACGCCCCCCCCCACCCACCCAACCCCACCCCACCTACCCCTACCCAACCTCCTCCAACAGTTTCTATGTCAAATGTATATGCTCTCTTTTCTGGACTCTTTTTGTATCACAAACAGTACTGTATTTGCAAATCTGTTATGTCATAAATGTAAAGATGTAGCAGTACTGTCTATCTGTATGTCGTGTGTGTCATATATGTTATGATGAATTGAAAATGGGGGACCCTGATGTAAACAAGACGAACGTCTTTCTCTGGTCTGCATCCCCTTAACAATTGTATGTAATTGAGCTGTACTGTACTGTACCCATTCTGCAATCTGTTAATACAGTTTTCAATCAATCAATCAATCAATCAATCAAACAAAGGTCTGTCCCATTGTATACCAATCAATGGGATATATTGCATGTTGACCTGCATTCTTTCAAATGTATATAATTAATCATTAAAACAGATGTGTAACAAATACAAATTCCACAGAAGGCATTAAATAATTATTATTTTCAATCATTTCACAATAATTGCATAATTGTGTTTGAATATCTGAGTAATTAAAGTAATTATACATTTGTCCAAAATAGGTGGTTCAGATATGGTTAAGCAGCTGCCCTGTGATCAGATGAATCCATATTAGTTATTTTTCCGACATCAAATGCGTAATTTCTTATTGTACAAATATTGTCATATTTATTTTAATTATGATTAAGTAATTAATTCCAAGGAGGCCTGTAGCGTTAACATGAAGGAATCACTATGAGAACACAGTCTGTCAAGTTAATACAATTTTCAATTAGTCAATCAATCATAAGTGTGCTCCTCAGCACTCTTAAATCTGCTCTCAGCCACGCTCAAATCTGATCTCAGGAAAATGTGGGGACTCGCGCTACCAGCCCTAATATGTCTTAAATGGGCAGAAATCTGCCTACGAGGACATTTTTGGTCGTAAATTCGTTCGGGAATGAGACCCAATGTGTTTGTGTCTCTAAATACCATATTGGCGGATTGCCGTCATTCAGGTCATTAATTTCCTGGTCGAAAAAAATCAGGTTATTCTGATTTGACTCGCATGGTGACGTCACGTGGCGAGGATGGAGCGGATAGTGATCTGATTGGCTCTGTGGTTGTAGCGCACCAAACAGGGTTTGACAGAGAGCGAGCGAGAGAGAGAGGGAGAATCAGATAGACCCTCGCGACAGAGCACACATACACACACGCGCGTCGCGCTGTCGTCTCTCGGTCTGTCTCTCTCTCTCCCCCTCTCTATCTCTCTATCTCTCTCTCTCGATTCGGGAGCATAACCGAAACGCCCCGTCTATAGCTGTAGGCAGCGCGCGGCGGAGTGGAAGACTTCCTCAAACGGGAGAGGGAGAGAGAGAAAGAGAAGGGGACCTGCGTACCTCGCACGCAGCTGCTCTCTCTCTCTCTCTCTCTCTCTCTCTCTCTCTCTCTCTCTCTCTCTCTCTCTCTCTCTCTCTCTCTCTCTCTCTCTCTCTCTCTCTCTGTCTGCCACTCGCTGACTGTGTGGATGACTGTCACTGAAAGTGCTTATGGGCGGAGCCCAGCCAATAACAGGCTGAAATCTTGAGGCTGGAAAATTATGCTTTTGAGTACTCCATTAGAAATATAAAACAATTTTTTTTTTTTTAAATAAACCTTACAGATGTCTTCCATAGACTCACAGGAATTGTGTAAAGTTGCCCAAATAGTGCTAGGAATAGCAATGCAGGTCCCCTTTAACTCTAATGGTAAGGTTAGCTTAATTACAAACATGTTTGTTTATGTGAAAGGAACAGTCAAGAAATTAGGTATCAAGACATGTACAACAGCAAAGATTAAGGTTAGATTAAAGCCAGTTAAAGGTAAAGTAAAGGTGTTTGGACAAAAGTATTAGTTGAAGTTTTGATAATACGTCTAGATTCTGAAGGTCACTTGTTCACATGGCGTGCATTGTAATTTTTGAACATTCAAGATTCAAGATAAAATTACTGGGTTTGATCAGTGGCGGCTCTACCACTAGGGGCGCTAGGGCGCCGACACACCTGCTGGCCAGCTGCTGTTAAATCAGAGAAGAAGACAATAAAACTTTTACGTTTTTGTGTTTTATAGCCATATAAATAATATAAACATGTTTAAAATTAATAATATTTACTCATTTTAAGTATGTTTGTATTTCCAATGCACAATATAACATTATTATCTAAATTAAAAAAACATCGTTTTCCAGAGCAGGAAGTGACATCACGTTTTTTTTATTTTTTTTATTTTTTCGTATTTCTCGGCCCGGGCTATACGCGATAGCGCTCTGAGTGCGCGTCACAGTTTGATCGCTGTCTCCGTCACAGCCAATCAGTGCATACGGCGTTGTGCGTTGAAATATGACTATTATGTTGGAATCCGAGCGCGATTTGAAGCGGTCTAGCCAGCAGCGTGAACTTCCGTGAAGAATTTCCATAGCCGCATTTCGCGGAGACGCTCTCTGATTGGCCGACGCCAGTATTTTTTTCCATGGCAGAATTTCACAGAGACGATCTCTGATTGGCCGAATCCAATTTCTAATGTTCCAATTCTAGCTTCTAGCTTGGTTCCTAGGTTGGTCTAGGACTGTTGTTTGTCTTAGAGCGTGCCGTGTCGTGACTGCAAGTTCTTTAGACTGTTAAGCTTAGGCACTCTTTCAAAGTTGGTTAAGGTTAGAGTTTGTCTTAGAGCATGGCGATAGAACGCCAGGTAGTTTGCAGTCTGTTCGAGCGGAAATGGACAAAGGAATGTACTTGTTGAGTGTGGTGCTAACGAGCTCAGCTGAGCTAACACTTGGCTAACAAGCTATATGGCGGATTATACACGTTTATCAAGCTCTCCTGCCCTGGACGTTTCAACTAAACAGTGAGTCTCTCTCTCTCTCTCTCTCTCTCTCTCTCTCTCTCTCTCTCTCTCTCTCTCTCTCTCTCTCTCTCTCTCTCTCTCTCTCTCTCTCTCTCTCTCTCTCTCTCTCTCTCTCTGTGCTTAACGTTAACGTTTGTAAATAGTTTTTTTTAGGAGCAGTACTGTTAGGCTACTGCTGTGCTGGCCATTCATGAAGCGAGACATTGCTGATTGTTTATTTATTTTATAACACAAGACTATGACTACCAACTGCCTAGCCAGCCGTGTATCAATCTTGGATGCAATAATAACGTTACTTACCACACTGACTATGTCGATGGCTCATTGATTTAACTACTGCAGCTCTCTCGGATTGAAAATACGTGGATTATGGCTTGTTCAATATCGTCTATGTTTGAATGAATGAATGAATGAGAACTTTATTAACAGATTGCAGAATGGGTACAATACAGTACGGCTCAATACACACAATTGTTAAGGGGATGCAGACCAGAGAAAGACGTTTGTCTTGTTTACATCAGGGTCCCAGATTTTCGATTCATATCGATAGTTTAATAGCTAGCCTTGGCTCGTTTAACAATATGCAAAATATGTGTACAGCCCTGTACTCATACTGAAGTTATTCTTGGTATATAATAGGTCTGATTGTGTAACGAATCGATTCCACGTCGCGCTGTGTGTGAGAGAGAGAAGGAGAGAGGGAGAGATCTGCCTGTGTTTGGAGACGGCGAGTTTTGTTTCTAACTTTTCTATTTATATTGTGTTTCAAGTTGTGAATTAGAGTCTAGACTATACTTTATTTGACTGGTTGTGTGTTGTTGTAGTAACAGCTGAGCGACTCGTTCATAAGAGCCGATTCATTGCCGTGAGCGTGAGTCGAATCGCTCACGTCTTGCCATGAGTCTTGCGTGGTACAGTACTGTACTGTACAAAATATTTGGTATAGCGCCCCTAGTGGCGAAGTACCCAGCGGCCGCCACTGGGTTTGATGAGTATACAAATAAATTAATAAATTAACATGAAGCACCTCCACAATCTTTATTGAGTGCAGGTGTTATTACATTGACTTAAATGTTAATTCATGAACTTGTATATTGTTGGTGATTTGTTTAGATGTTCTGGGATGGTGGGGAGGCTTGTTTTCCGTAACATTTCAACCCAAAAATCTATAGATGCAAGGGAGATAAGATAAGATATTCCTTTATTGATCCCCTTGCGGAAATGCGGGTGTCATAGCAGCATGGGGGAGGGGGGTGGGGAGGTAAAGGTATGTGAATGGTAATAGTAGAAAGACATATATATAAGACATATATAAGACAAATAAAGGCGATAACATTAGATCTGAATATAAAAATATCAGAAAAATAAACAGTGTAAACAATATAATCAACTCTGAATATAAGAATATGAGAAAAATAAACAGTGTAAACAAAGGCGCAGATGAGGGTCTGTATGCCCTATCGGTTATATTATATGTTACAATAAATATAGGCAATAAAGAATTTGAATCTGAATGTATACTATGAGTATACATAGCAGAGGTGTGGACTCGAGTCACATGACTTGGACTCGAGTCATGACTTTGGACTTGACTTGACCAAATCAAAAATGACTTGCAACTCGACTTTGACTTTAACACCAATGACTCGTGACTTACCTTGGACTTGAGCCTTTTGACTTGAGAAGACTTGATACCTTCCCACATGCCCAACGATAAAAAATTAACGTTATTAAATGTGCCGTGAATTAATTCATTTTGCGCTAATCCACACTTAATTTCCCAGATCCACTTTGTTTTGAAACAATCCGACCAATCACGTTGTGCGAGAGAACCACAGTCAGGAAGTAATGTTACAGTTCACTAATTCAGAATGGCGGATCCAGTTGGAAATGTAAAATGATACCCAGGATTGTTTCGTTTGGTTATAAAAACTATGCGGTGATAAACAAAAAACGAATCGCAGTATGCAAATCGTGCGGTTCGAGGATCACAGACGGAGATGCAACGTCCAACTTCGTTCGACACTTGAAGCTGCACAAAGATCGGTAAGTGAATGAACGAATGAATGAAAACTTTATTTAACAGATTGCAGAATGGGTACAATACAGTACAGCTCAATATACACAATTGTTAACACAATGGCGCCCGACCACAGAGAACTCCGTGTTTCGATTCCACCCGTTGTGGACAGAAGCACGGATATATCCGTGGCAAGTTGTTATTGCTTTTATTCCATTTTAATAACCTATTCAAGGTCGCCGAGGTGCACTGCAGATGTACCCTACTCTTTGAATTCAAGAAAGTGCAATACCGGCCAGATCCTCTTAGGGGCGCTATCGCGATAATGCAGTGTGCCCTGTGGCTGAACGGAGCATTCTTTTTTTTGACTTTCAATGGAGTTTTCAGTTAGCTGGATTCTGGATGTGCAGCATGTAGCTTGGATTACGTTTTGGATTGCGGATTTCACTATGCAATAAGGGGATTTATCATCCGTCAATGGACATATCGATCTACCAGATGGCGATAGAAAACGGGGAAATACTCTGGGGGATCCAACCGGCTCATGGTAAGATCTTTTTCACGTAAATTACAGCCCGATCGAGCCTTGTTATGATACGATACGATCGGCCTATGTGGCTACTTAGACGAACACGGTTATTGGTAATCAATAATAAGAAACGACGTCCCCCGCCCCCCCCCCCCCCCCCCTTTCATGCATACATGCTTGAGGATCGTGCCGATCATATGCAGTTTGAGTTTTAACTGTAGCATCTGTATAACGGAAATGCCATTGGATATAACGTTAGTAACTATTAGCCCTTTATCTCGCCTTCCAGGAAATATACTAGACCAAATGCCGTATAACGCTTATATTCACGGCGCTATAAAATGAGAACGTATTGATGAAAAAATTATTTCTTTAATCCATTTTGAAGGGACAGTTTATGGTCCCAATTAACAATGAGAATGGACAGATAGCAATACTATAAAGTATAGATTTAGCTCTACAAACAGCCCCACGTCTGTTTACATTTTCCGGTCCTCTAGAGATTTATTAGACGCATCCCAATGGCCCCGAATGTGTTAAGGGGATGCAGACCAGAGAAAGGCTTTCGTCTTGTTTACATCAGGGTCCCCCATAGTAAGTAACTTGGCTTGCTAGCTACAGTTAAATCAATGAGCCATCGACAGTGTGCTAACGTTATCATATACTCTCTTTTTTAGACTATTTTTGTATCACAAACAGTACTGTATTTGTAAATCTGGTATGTCATAAATGTATAGATGTAGCAGTACTGTCTATCTGTATGTCATGCATGTCATATATGTTATGATGAATTGAAAATGGGGGACCCTGATGTAAACAAGACGAAAGTCTTTCTCTGGTCTGCATCCCCTTAACAATTGTGTGTATTGAGCTGTACTGTATTGTACCCATTCAGCAATCTGTTAATACAATTTTCAATCAATCAATCAATCAATCAATCAATCAATCAAGCAATCAATCAATCAATCAATCAATCAATCAGTAAGATTAAAAGTAAACAGTATATACAAGGTGCAGTATACACAAGGTACTCTAACTGGCATGATATACTTATTTCATATAGATGTATTTCATTCTTCCAAAAATATCTCGTTCACTCAATTCTCTCCCTTGTTGTTGTTACTGTGAACCTCATTGGGACGGAAATCATCCATAATCGTCACCAACGACACCATAGAATCAGTCGGCAGGAAGGTGTTTGGAGAAAGTAAAGAAGCATCTCTTTTCACTTGACTTCTCCACGCCTTCACAACCGGAGGGTTCTTCCATGACGGAGTTATACCGTACCTCCCGAGGGGAAGGTTCACAGAACACAGCGATCCTCTCATTCATCTCCAATGGCCATGTATTCTCTTCAAAAACGCTGCCTTTTCACTTACAAAAGACTCCACTGACTCCAATCAATCGGTAATTGACCCATCTCAAACCCCACCCTCTTTTCTTGATCATCCAATCGCAACTGTAGCTTCCCGGGGCGCGTGGGGGGCGTTTCAATTACACCCCCGTTTGAAATCGCTTTTGTGACGCAAGGCGACAATTATGCTGTGTCTTGGTCACCTAGAGTCTGATATCATGCATAAACCCAGTTGTTGACGAGCAGAGGAGAAACCCCCGTTATGCAAGCTTAAAGAAGACAAACCTGGGTTAATTGGTGATCAACAGAGTCTGACTTTAAAGAGGCCCTGTTGCCCGTGGCTAGGGCCAGTTCAGGGTACGGGACATTCTTCTGCCGGCTTTCATCTTGTTTGCTTTTCCACTGCTGGGATTGTCATTGTTGGTTTTAATTACTTCATCGCGACCAAATGGTACAGATGAAAGACAGGTGTCTGTAATTAATACAATTTCCATACATTTTAATCACTAATAACCAGTCTCATTAGATAGTGCCTTTTGTTTTGACTTGAGTCTCATATGATCTTCTTTTTTCTCTCCCCCTCTAACTCTAACCATACAGAATAATATTACTCAGGGCAAAAAATCGCTTCATATTCACCATATTTTCTGGTAATCAAATTTCACTGTAGCTAATTAAATACAGTAGGCCCACTCCAATGATTGGGGTCAATGTGCGAAAAAAAATAAATAAAAAAGCAAATTGTTATATTGTACCATTATATTATAAAACTGTTTCTTTTTAAAACGTCGGTTCAGAGGAACACTTTGTAGCATTTAGCGTGTAGTTTTAACACAAGCTCAAAGATGTAATGAAGCGGTTGAAGAACTCTTCTTTGATGGTGCCTGAGTGTAATGAGGGTCAGGACTAGTACATTACATCTCCGGGCCACAAACCGCTGCTGATTGGAAGCCGTGCCGGGCGTTTTATGTTTTGGAACAGTAGTCAGCTTGCCAATAGGAAAAGGGTTTGGCGTGCATTCACATCTGTATTCACATTGCTTCGAGAGAAGCAACAGTTGTGATTGGAGGATCATGAAAAGAGGGCAGGGTTTAAGATAGGTGCATTAAGATGTGAATACACGCCAAACCCTGCCCCTCTTTTCTTGCGCCTCCAATCACAACTGTTGCTTCCGATTGGAGGATCGAGAAAAGAGGGGTGGGGTTTGAGATAGGTCAATTAAAAGGACAGCTACAGTACATTTAGTCATTTAGCTGACGCTTTTATTCAAAGCGACTTACAAGTTCAATAACCGATCAGCAGGAAGGGTACAACTCTTTCAGCCGAGTAACAATGTTCGTCAAACAGTGTTGAACTCGGGTGCTACAGTCTTGAGTGCATAGTAGTAAAGACATATTAGCATAGTAGGTAGTAATATAGACAGGGAAGATTATTTAGTGGCAAAGTGCACGATAGTAAAAGACGAAGTACGAAGGTTAGTAACTTTTTAATTTCAGATATTGATTGAAGAAGTGTGTTTTTAGTCGACACCGCAAAATCGGGTTTCGGCTGTCCTGACTGTGGTGGGAAGTTTGTGAGAATAGCCGGCTTCTCTTTGATTGGATATGAGTGGGTCTGAGGCGACCAGAAGATGCAGAGTGTAGGGGTCTTGAGGATGTGTAGTTAGAGACCATTGACCGGAGGTAGGAGGGAGCTGTTCCCCTTGCTGCACGGTATGCCAGGTCAAGGACCTTGAAGCGGATTCATGTGGCAATGGAAAGCCAGTGCAGCTCTCTAAGAAGTCGGGTAACATGCTAACAGCTACACCAATATAGAACGGTGTATAGCTAAGGAAGAGAAACAGCTGTTTTGTGTCTATGAAGACTATGTTTGCGTTGTCAAACATAAATACCAGTTCAACGTCACGCTGAGGACAGAAACATCTCTCACGCGAAGCCGAACATTCAAATCGCGCGTAAAAGCTCAACATCAAAAGAGGCGACGGTGAAAATCTCGATGAAAGAGACCCGGAATCGCATACAATGTTCATTACTTTTAAAGCATGTCCGGCAGACCTCTGTTAAGGTTTGCACGTGAAATACTATTTTGAATTTTTATTTAATTTTTTTTATAGATCTAGAGCTCAGAAGTTGATGATTACGAAACGCTGGACCGGTTTGATGAAAGTAAGACTCAATCATTCCACCGTATGTATAATTCATCGCTTTATGCCACAAAAGGTTGCCATTTGAAATAGTCATAGTATCGCCGATTTCATCATCATTGAAATGTATTCTGTTTACCTACGGTGTAAAAACTAGGCTATTCTCAATTATGGTAGGAACGGGTCAGAGAGAGGAGCAACTCTTTGTTGCTTTGTGACAGAGCTCTATAATCTTCTGGAGAACAGCCTATCATTACCAGAGAGTGTGGTAATAGACTGACATGGATGCTACAGGGAGCAATTGATTCCACACATCAATCAGTGGGGAAACTGGGCTCAGCGATTGGAGAGAAGTGGCTTGTTTGTCCTCGGCGTCATGCTAAACTGCAACATGGAAATAAAGGGGGAGCTACCGCCATTCAGGACATTCATTAGCTTGGGTTTCATCTATTACACGTATATTTCAGCATGCTCTGTGTATTACCAAATGGACGTTGTTGATGTTTGCATGCTAAAAATGAAATCCCCACAAGAGAATCCTTGCCTTATGTAAATGTATGATAAACTATTAATTTAGCTGTCTGATTAAGGCTAGCCCTTAACGTAAACATCAACAAGAGTAAACACAGTAAACAAAGAATAACCATAGGCTATTATCCATTTTCAAATCGATTCACAGAGATGTTAATACAAGGACAAAAACACAAGTACGAGTAATACAAGTGATTAAAAACACAACATAACGGTATATACATGTATGTATGTATGGTATGTATGGTATGTATGGTATGTATGTATGTATGTATGTATGTATGTATGTATGTATGTATGTATGTATGTATGTATGTATGTATGTATGTATGTATGTATGTATGTATGTATGTATGTATGTATGTATGTATGTATATATATGTGTGTGTATGTATGTACATAAGTAATATTTGACATTTTGGGCTGGAAGGTATACCGAATATGAAGGTATACCGTCATGGATCTATGCAAAGGTATGACTTTTTACTATACTGTCTTACACATTATATGAATATAATAACAATTAAAAAGAAAATAATAATATATATATATACATAGTGTATATTTCTAAATTAATCCAAAAAAGGTTCCTTGTAGCTATATTAAAAGGTATAAGAGAATAGACAGTTTTTAATGAAATAGGACCATGAACATTTTATTACAAGATAAAGATATAAAATCACATTGTTATCACATTGTAATTTGTACTGGAAAACTATCCCATCAAATACCGTTATACCATCAAAACTCACCCAGCCCTACTTTAAAGGTTTGTTCATATTGATGTAAACAACAGACCAGACCAGAGAGAAAGCTTAACATTAGCTTAAAGTCTGGGTAAAGCAAATTCAGAGATTTGTTTCTAAACACATTATACGTGTTGGGAAATAGTGAACTATGAAAAGTGTGAAAAGACATGTGAACTATGTAGTACTGAGTTGTGGAGTTAGACTGTTCTGTATTTTTGTGTTCAGGATTTTTTGGCCCTGGAATCATGGCTTGATAACAACTCCCCTAACGCAATATAAAAACTAGAGAGCATTAGCATCATTCTAGTTGATTGTAGCTCAAAAGAGTAGCAAATCCAATACTAACTGTTTCATGTATATGTGAATGGAAAATGCTGAAACAATTAGCACCATACTCTGTATAGTTAGGTATGGTTAAATAAAAACAGATATGGGTGGTCTAGCCTAGTTAGTGAATTAGTCAAACTGTATAACCATTCCAAGTAGGGTCCATTTGATAGATTTGGTAGTTTTATAGCAAAAGTTTTAGTGATTGTATGGAAAAATAAAATGGCACTTGCGTTGAAAGGTAGCTTAAAGGGAGCTGTCAATCAAGAGTGATCTGACTGCACCCCCCACAATCCAGAGAAATGGTCTGAGCAGCCAAAGGAGCTGTTTTTGAACTGGGGGTTTATAATAGTTATTAACGTTCTTTAATGATTCAATGTTGGCCGGGTGGTTAATAACACATTTCTCTGTGGCGTGACAAACTCAGAACACATATTTATTTTCACTCTACACTGACTTTAATTGCAGTTGGCATTTATATGTCGGTTTCCAGACCGATATAAATACTCACTCTGGAAACGGACCAATAACATGCTCTCTACCTTCAACGACGCATTGTATGAAAACATACGAGCACGAGGCTGTTCACTGTTTGGTGATTTCTTCGCTGATGAACATCAAATGCTGTTGCAGTGAAATGGATAAAAAGAAACACAAGCGTCTCAGATTCCCCTCCTATATACGCGGATGTCTCCGCCAGTCGGTATAAAGGATGCAGCTGGCGGAGAAGAGAAGAGTCATCTTCCATCCTAGAAGGGAAGGGTCCCACCTGATTAAGGAGGGCAGGGGAAAGACTTTGGCGGGCCAACAAGAGAGGTCAAGGACGGACTCGGCCGCGCCCCCCCCCCACACCCCCTCCCCTGCCACATCATTTTTGTATGACAGCACCACCCTCGGGGTCGGAGTTCATAGAGACTTCTCATGAACGGAGTGCTTAACGTCAAACACAAGATTAGAGCAGGGGGGGGTGTCTCGTCTTGGCAGGACCAAATGAAAATATCAACCGGCTAAGCCCCCCCTCCGCAAAGCCAGGGGACAGGTATCTAATATTAGAGAGTAAAGCCTAGTTAGTGAAGATGGCCCGCTGCTTTCCAAGTCCTCAGCAGCGGTCAAAAGGCCACGGCGGCTCTGGAGCGGTTTTATTGGGGAAATATATTACAGTGGAGGCCGGCAGAACTGGCTTATTAAGAGCTGAAGGCAGAGACGAGGTGCCCTGGTGACACGTTGCTGGAACCCAAGACATCTCCATATTGCTGAATACATTACGGTCCAGGGTTTTATTCCACTTGCCATCTAAAGTAAAGGTCACGAGGCGGGCTAATAAAGAATTTGTTTGCACAAACATTTACTTCTCAGTTCATTATTCCGGGGAATGATTGAAGAAAAGACAGTGATACAAAAAAAGACATGTGGGCTACACTACAGGTATGTGTTTTATATTGTTCTGACAATACAATTTGTTTAAAATAAATAATAATCATTTTATAAAAGGATGCTCTGATTTCCCCCTTTGTTTCCTATTCTAAAATAGTGATATTTTTCTTCTTGCAAAAGAAAGATACCAAGTTTTTATACACCATGAACTCATGGTTGCTTAGATTATCAAAATATTTTGTTGAAATCCACTCCGTCACATGTAATAATTATTCAAAACACACCAGTAAACTAACCATCTTTTAATTGCACCTAATAATCTGTAACTGCTTCAAATACATAACTGTCAAGGCATTCTAGCTATTATTTAGTATAGTTTTGAGGGAACATGTTCGAGACAGCAGTGTTAATTTTGTCAGAGTATTAAAGCTAAGCTATTTTTGTTTTAGTCTTAGTAATGTCGCAAATGCTCTTTTTCGTTTTCATCATATTTAGTCACCGTTATCTATTTTTCGTTTAGTCAAGTTTTAGTCAATACAGGTCTGAGCATTTTTGTTTAGTTTCGATTTAGTCTTTTTTGTTTAGTCTCGCCACTCAGTTACAGCCTCATAAGTTGGCGCGAGCTTTTTCTAAACAAAAAAAGCTAACATTAGTGGTAGCTGGTTAGACTTATGTAAGCTATTTAATGTGTTCTATTGTGGTGGATCAACATAATTCACCCACGGAACTATGTGTTGGGGATAAGGGTTCCGCACGGACAATTATGTTTGTTACTTTCCTGTCTGCAAACAAGTTCCTGTTAGCTGCTAGCAAGTAAACAGAGTTGACATTGAAGTTGATGTTGAATAAATGTTTAGCATTGTCTTTCGACACCCCCCCTCCGACTCCAATTCTTCGGCGCTACACTATATTATTATTGATGCTGACGTTATTAGGTGGAGTTGCGCGCCCTCTTGGGGTTTTGTTTTGGGGAAGAGTGCGTTCCATTAAAACCATGCCGTGTGCAGTTACTGCTGTCTAGAATGCTGGCTAAGAAACTAAACTAACTTTAGGTTAGTTGTAACGTTAGTTTAGGTTCGTGTTAACGTTAGATAATGTACAAAATAAACGTTTTCCGCTGCTATAAACGTTGCACTTTTATTTTGAAAACCCCAGAAAGGAAGTCACTATATCTGCTTTAGTGACCATCCGGTTCTGTGTTAGCTCCGGTTAGCTACGTGCAGTAGTTAGTATTATATTATCAATACCAGCCATTGGATTACTGTTTTGTAAATTGGGGAGGCTTTTAATCGTCAATGTAAGAGGATTTTAAGTCATGGTATCCATAAACTTCAATCGGTTCGGATCCTTTGAATTAATGAGAATGTCCACAAACACGGCTTCACGTAGAAATCACGGACTGCGTGCAGAGACGAGTGCTTAGAAAACGTAATTGTCTAATTCAATTATTTTTTATTTCTCCACGTGGTAAATACACAGGTCACAACATGTTTACATGAACGTTTTGGAGTTGTATTTGGAGTGTATTTGGTGACTGTATACACTGTAAGGGAACGTCAGGCTATTGCCCCCCCCCCCCCCACACTTCCAGTGATGAAGCTAAGCTATGCTAACGGAGCGACTGTTCCCAAAGCTAAATGCACGCACAGAGACAAAAAAGGTATATATCTTCTTGTCTAACTCCAGGAAAGATGTTAAATAAGCTAATTTCCCAAAATGTTGGAGTTTTCCTTTAAAGGAAAACTCCTACTGTGCATGCAGTAGGAGTAGGAAGATGTTGGGAACTAGGCTAATGGAGGAACCTACTTCCAGTGACTGACGCTAAGCTAGGCTAACGGTGCGTGTCTTCCTACTCCTACTGCATGCACAGAGAAGAAAAAGGGTATGTATCTTCTTGTCTAACTCCAGGGTAGATGCTAAATAAGCTAATTTCCCAAAATGTTGGAGTTTTCCTTTAACTAAAATTTGAATTTCCTTTTTTTTACATTTAACCAAAAGCGTAAGCTTCTTTTAGGTAATATAAATAAAGTCAGGGGTCATCCTAGCTATCAAAATGTTTCTCCCCTCCCTCTATAGTTTTTGTGAAATTGTATAAGCAAGCAAATTACTTCAAGATTCCTTTTTTCTTTCACCATATGATCCTGGGCAATGTCTACTATTTTCTGAAACACATGACTATTTATGATCAGAAACTCTAGTAAGACACGGAGATGATCTTGAAGGCTTTGCCATAATCCCTCCCCTGGAAGCGGTCTTTACTGGCAGGCTAGTTTGTGACGGGCTCACCCTGCTGCACAATGTTGCACAGGACACAGCATTCAGCTTAAGCCAACTTATCAACTACATTCAAAGCACATCCATTGAGCTATGTGGGGGAGACTTCTTTTTCTTTTTTCTTTTTTTGCAGATCTATTAAAAATACTCTTATCTGTATTTAGCATACGCTGTGTATGTCAGTACTGGCAGCTTTAGGCGGATTTACACTCAAAACACCTCAAGCTATTCTTGAGCCGAAACTACTGATAACATTCTGAAACTTCTGCAGACAAGCAGGTTTCACAAATAGATAAAGTCATCCGACATCCCGTTGTATCATCTTATTTACTTCATCGTTTAAGTGTCTCTTTCTCTCTCTGTGCAGCCTTTTTTCGCAACATGTTTTCTTCTTAGAAAGCATGTTTCCTTTCACCTGTATATAAACAAAAGCGGCTGTTAAAGCGGCTGTTAAAGAAGTTGTGCATTTATAGGTTCGTTACAGAGTTACACTCAAAATATACATTATCTTTCATGCAGTCCTGATAAATGACCTCTCTTTTCACAAGATATTGGTGGATCTTTATTTTCTTTTTTTAAATGTTTAAATGTTTAAATGTTAAATGCTTTTTAAATTTGTTTTATGTCAAGTTGGATATTTGGATGTTTTATGGCCAGACATCTGTCAAAACAAAGAAGTGCTTGTGTTAGTTAACAAGTGTTTCAAATCAGCTACCGATCATCTGGACAGGATCCAAGGCTTTCTGGGCATCTCAGCGTCAGGATAGGGTTGAGTTGAAGTGTTGGAATTGAAAAGTAACGTTGCCCCTCACACCCCCTGCTTCTGTTCTCTGTCTCTGCAACCAACACGCCTTATTTGCACACACCATAATTACCCCAGCTCTATGTTGGATTATATTTTCTTATCTAGCTGAAATTAAATTAAAACTAAATGCTAACTTTGCCGCTGAACTTTGAAAAGTTACTTACCTATATTAACAAGGTATACAGAGTATCTCAGGAAATAATTATCATGCTGGTACAATGAAAAGCTGAGGGGGAAATAAAAAGAGAGAGAGAAGAAGGAGAGAGAGAGAGAGAGAGGAGGAGAGAGAGAGAGAGAGAGAGAGAGAGAGAGAGAGAGAGAGAGAGAGAGAGAGAGAGGAGAGAGAGAGAGAGAGAGTGAGAGAGAGAGAGAGAGAGAGAGAGAGAGAGAGAGAGAGAGAGAGAGAGAGAAGAGAGAGAGAGAGAGAGAGAGAGGCTATATTTAGGACTAATTAAAACTGATATTTACGATAACAATATGCAGCTGATTACTATATTGTCATGATTGTTTTATTTAATTTCCATTTCCCTCCCTGTCGGTATAAGAACTCACGATTGTGTTACTGAATATTTATATCTCTTTCCTGTTGCTGAGATGTACATGTATTGGTCTCAAACGTGGTTAGCTTAATTGTTGAGACAATTCTACAACACTGCCCGGGCAAAGTCTGTTCTCTCTGTATGACAGGACCATAGACGCTTGCCTTTGAAACAAGAGAGAAAGAGAGCACTGTTATTCAAGCTGTATTCAGTGCTGAGAACTGAGACCTCTAAGCAGCAGTATCCTCTCATACCTGTTGAGAAGGCCTTTTTATCCTTAATGGGCTCATTAGACACATTGTTAATTGAGTGCTATTCAGGGCAACATCAAAGCAAATAATAATTGTTTATTTACTTAACCAAATAGACCCGACAGTTGTAGACTAATGCTACTTTATTGGAGGGTATATGTGCCTTTGATAAGGACGCTTATGAATTCCCAGCTTGACAAGTATGCGCACCATGACAGACATGAGTCACAGGAAATACTATCACCACTGAGCGCATTGTGTGGCAGGGGTTCTTTTGCTTTAGGCAACCTCACAGCAGGCTTCACGGAGGCACAATCCACCAAGGTATTGGAGGGGAGAACCGCCTCTCAGCAGATTCCTTTCACTCGGATGAGAACCCTGCATCTTCTGAAGGGAAACAAAGGCAGAATGTTCAGGAATTCTTTACAAACAAACCAAAAATAAATAAATATATATATATTATTATATATATATATATATATATATATATATATATATATATATATATATATTATATATATATATATACTGAGATTATATATATACTTATAATATATATAGCTTCAATCAGTGAATGACTACAATGTATTCTCTTTGTTTCTGATGGGTGCAGGTCCTGGGGTCGTGGAAACTTAAGGACTATAAAGTAAACTTCAACAGACTAAAAAAGAGAGAGAAAGGCAGAGAGAGAGAGAGAGAGAGAGAGAGAGAGAGAGAGAGAGAGGAGAGAGAGAGAGAGAGAGAGAGAGAGAGAGAGAGAGACAGAGAGAGAGACAGAGAGAATTTGAAGTTACAAGGTTTTACATCACAGCATCACTATGGTCACTGTGTTAACAACATGTAACCAGAGGCAATAATAATAATAATAAAAAATTAATAATAATAATATCAACTACTACTAGTAGTTATACAAATAAATATTTCTTCTTGGCAGGTCTTTAAAAATATTTCTTTTTATTATTACCATATTATATGTATATATATATTTATTTTCTTTTTTTATACATGTTTTAAAGTCTTTATCAGGTAAGTTTCCCTCCCACATGGTGTTATATTAGTGGGTAATGGGATCCGAAAAGGAGGCTAACTCATTGGAATTAAATTTATCAGCATGTGCTCAGAGGTAATAAACTGTCAGTTATAAAATGAAGATTTGTATTTAGATATATGATAGGAAGAATAATGAATAGGGAATAAATGAAGCTGCTTTACAACTAAATTACTTATTTGGAGCCAACAGACCACGACGAGAATCACGATGATGACAATGATTATTGCAGATAATATTCTCCCTATGGAGGTGAACATGGCAATATGAAATAATTATGTAATGCAAACACTACGAGAGAGTGTACAGGATGGAATACTTGCGGACATGTTTGAAAGAAGAAACCAAACCTAGGGACGCATTATCAACTTTATAATGAAGGAAATCTAATTAGGATTGAGGGGGTGTCACAGAGCCCTGATCAAAACCAGACCTTGTGAGCTGCTATCTCCAGGGGTGCTACATGAGGAAGACTTGTTTATTTGCTAGAAAGTACATTATTATATAACCACCAGCACCACTATCATCATCATCATCATCTATCATCACATCATCATCATCATCATCATCATCATCATCACATTATCATCTTCATCTTCATAACTCAATACTAA